>NC_044982.1:56805141-57105141 GCF_008728515.1 Papio anubis | reverse complement strand
AGATCTCCCTGTCTTCCTCTCCAAGGTCACCCTCAACCCTCTCTGGAGGGTGAACTGCTTACAGCTCCGCATTGCAAAGTAAGCTGTTGCTCCCAAGTTTCAATAGTGAGTCTGCTTTGGGAGGCCAAGCCAGGCAGATCACTTGAGGTCAGGAGTTCGAGACCAGCCTGGTCAACATAGTGAAACCCCGTTTCTACTAAAAATACAAAAAAATATTACCTGGGTATGTTGACACCTGCCTGTAATCCCAGCTACTCAGGAGATTGAGGAAGGAGAATCGCTTGAACCTGGGAGAGGCAGAGGTTGCAGTAAGCCAAGATCACTATACTGCCCTCCATCCTAGGAAACAGAGCAAGACTCCGCCTCAAAAAAAAAAAAAAAAGAAAACTGTGAGTCTACTGATTTGTCAGTTTATTTAAGTTTGTATTCTGAAAAGGAATTAAAGTGGGCACTTTTTTTATTAAAGTTCTGGGATACATGTGCAGAACGTATAGATTTGTTACATAGGTACATGTGTCCCATGGTGGTTTGCTGCACCCATAAACCCATCATCTACATTAGGTATTTCTCCTAATGCTATCCCACCCCTTGCCCCTCACCCCCTGATAGGCCATGGTGTGTGACGTTCCCCTCCCTGTGCCCATATATTCTCATTGTTCATCTCCCACTTATGTGTGAGAACATGCGGTGTTTAGTTTTCCATTCTTGTGTTAGTTTGCTAAGAATGATGGTTTCCAGCTTCATCCATGTCTCTACAAAGGACATGAACTCATTCATTTTATGGCTGCATAGTATTCCATGGTGCATACGTGCCACATTTTCTTTATCCAGTCCAACATCGGTGGGCATTTGGGTTGGTTCCAAGTCTTTGCTATTGTGAACAGTACTGCAATAAACATACATGTCCATGTGTCTTTAGAGTAGAATGATTTATAATCCTTTGGGTATATACCCAGTAATGGGATTGCTGGGTCAAATGGTATTTCAGGTTCTAGATCCTTGAGGAATCGCCATACTGCCTTCCACAATGGTTGAACTAATTTACACTCCCACCAACAATGTAAAAGCGTTCCTTTTTTCTCCACATCCTCTCCAGCATTTGCGGTTTCCTGACTTTTAATGATTGCCATTCTAACTGGTGTGAGATGGTATCTCATAGTGGTTTTGATTTGCATTTCTTTGATGACCAGTGATGATGAGCTTTTTATGTTTGTTGGCCACATTAATGTCTTCTTTTGAAAATGTCTGTTCATATCCTTTGCTGACTTTTTGATGGGTTTTTTTTTTTCTTTTTTTCTTGTACATTTAAGCTCCTTGTAGATTCTGGATATTAGCCCTTTGTCAGGTGGATAGATTGCAAAAATTTTCTCCCATTCTGTAGGTTGCCTGTTCACTCTGATGATAGTTCTTTTGCTATGCAGAAGCTCTTTAGTTTAATTAGATCCCATTTATCAATTTTGGCTTTTGTTGCAATTGCTTTTGGTGTTTTAGACATGAAGTCTTTGCCCATGCCTATGTCCTGAATGGTATTGCCTAGGTTTACTTCAAGGGTTTTTATGGGTTTAGATCTTACGTTTAAATCTTTAATCCATCTTGAGTTTATTTTTATATAAAGTGTAACGAAGGGGTCCAGTTTCAATTTTCTGTATGTGGCTAGTCTGTTTTCCCAACACCATTCATTAAATAGGGAATCCTTTCCCCATTGCTTGTTTTTGTCAGGTTTGTCAAAGATCAGATTGTTGTAGATGTGTGGTATTATTTCTGAGGCCTCTGTTCTGTTCCTTTGGTCTATAAATCTGTTTTGGTACCAGTGTCATGCTGTTTTGGTTACTGTAGCCTTGTAGCATAGTTTGAAGTCAGGTAGTGTGATGCCTCCAGTTTTGTTCTTTTGGCTTAGGATTGTCTTGGCTACATGGGTTCTTTTTTGATTCCATATAATATTTAAAGTAGTTTTTTCCAATTCTGTGAAGAAAGCCACTGGTAGCTTGACAGGAATAGCATTGAATCTATAAATTACTTTGGGCAGTATGGCCATTTCCATGATATTAATTCTTCCTAGCCATAAGCATGGAATGTTTTTCCAGTTGTTTGTGTCCTCTCTTATTTCCTTGAGCAGTGGTTTGCAGTTCTTCAAGAGGTCCTTCACATCCCTTGTAAGTTGTATTCCTAGGTATTTTATTTTCTTAGTAGCAATTGTGAATGGGAGCTCACTCATGATTTGGCTCTCTGTTTGTCTATTATTGGTGTGTAGGAATGCTTGTGAATTTTGCACATTGATTTTGTATCCTGAGACTTCGCTGAAATTGCTTATCAGTTTAAGAAGATTTGGGGCTGAGACGATGGGGTTTTCTAAATACAAAATAATGTCATCTGCAAACAGAGATAATTTGACTTCCTCTTCCTATTTGAATACCCTTTATTTCTTTCTCTTGCCTGATTGCCCTGGCCGGAACTTCCAACACTATGTTGAATAGGAGTGATAAGAGAGGGAATCCTTGTCTTGTGCTGGATTTCAAAGGGAATGCTTCCAGGTTTTGCCTATTCAGTATGATATTGGCTGTGGGTTTGTCATAAACAGCTCTTATTATTTTGAGATATATTTCATCAATCCCTAGTTTATTGAATGTTTTTAGCATGAAGGGTGTTGAATTTTATCTAAAGCCTTTTCTGCATCTATTGAGATAATCATGTGGTTTTTGTCATTGGTGCTGTTTATGTGATGTTGTTTATGTGTCGTTATGTGCTGTTTATGTGATGGATTTTATTGATTTGCATGTTTAACTAGCCTTGCAACTGAGGAATGAAGCCAACTTGATCATGGTGGATAAGCTTTTTAATGTGCTGCTAGATTCGGTTTGCCAGTATTTTATTGAGGATTTTCACATTGATGTTTATCAGGGATATTGGCCTGAATTTTTTTGTTGTTGTTGTGTCTCTGCCAGGTTTTGGAATCAGGATGATGCTGGCCTCATAAGATGAGTTAGGGAGCAGTCCCTCTTTTTCTATTGATTGGAATAGTTTCAGAAGGAATGGTACCAGCTCCTCTCTGCACCTCTGGTAGAATTCGGCTGTGAATTCTTCTGGTCCTGGGCTTTTTTTTTTTTTGGTTGGTAGGCTATTAATTACTGCCTAAATTTCAGAACTTGTTATTGCTCTGTCATTTAGTCTTGGAAGGTTGTATGTGTCCGGGAATTCATCCTTTTCTTCTAGATTTTCTAGTTTAATCATGTACAGGTGTTTATAGTATTCTCTGATGGTAGTTTGTATTTCTGTGGGATCAGTGGTGATATCCCCTTTATCATTTTTTATTGAGTCTAGTTGATTCTTCTCTCTTTTCTTCATTATTCTGGCTAGTGGTCTATCTATTTTGTTAATCTTTTCAAAAAACAGGTCCTGGATTCATTGATATATGGAAGGGTTTTTCATCCCTTCCATCTCCTTCAGTTCTGTTCTGATCTTAGTTATTTCTTGTCTTCTGCTAGCTTTTGAATTTGTTTCCTCCTGTTTCTCTAGTTCTTTTAATTGTGATGTTAGGGTGTCAATTTTAGATCTTTTCTGGTTTCTCCTGTGGGCATTTAGTGCTATAAATTTCCTTTTAAACACTATTTTAGCTGTATCCCAGAGATTCTGGTATGTTGTGTCTTTGTTCTCATTGGTTTCAAAGAACTTATTTATTTTTCATTATTTACCCAGTAGTCATTCAGGAGCAGGTTGTGCAGCTTCCATGTAGTTGTTAGTGAGTTGCAGTGAGTTTCTTAATCCTGAGTTCTAATTTGATTGCACTGTGTTCTGAGAGACTGTTTGCTATGATTTCCTTTCTTTTGCATTTGCTGAGGAGTGTTTTACTTCCAATTTTGTGGTTGATTTTAGAATAAGTGCAATGGGGTGCTGAGAAGAATGTATATTCTGGTGATTTGGGGTGGAGAGTTCTGTAGATGTCTATTAGGTTTGCTTGGTCCAGAGCTGAGTTCACATCCTGAATATCCATGTTAATTTTCTGTCTTGCTGATCTGTCTAATACTGACAGTGGGGTATTCAAGTCTCCCACTATCATTGTGTGGGAGTCTAAGTCTCTTTGTATGTCTCTAGAAACTTGCTTTATGAATCTGGGTGCTCCTATGTTGGGTGCATATATATTTAGGATAGTTGGCTCTTCTTGTTGCACTGATCCTTTTACCATTATGTTATGCCCTTCTTTGTCTCTTTTGATCTTTGATGGTTTAAAGTTTGTTTTATCAGAGACTAGGATTGCAACACCTGCTTTTTTTTCTTTCCCTTTGCTTGTTAAATCTTCCTCCATCCCTCTATTTTGAGCCTATGTGTGGCTTTGCACATGAGATAGGTCTCCTGAATACAGCGCACTGGTGGGGCTTGACTTTTTATCCAATTTGCCAGTCTGTGTCTTTTAATTCGGGCCTTTAACCTGTTTACATTTAAGGTTAATATTGTTATGTGTGAATTTGATGCCATATTTTGATCCTAAGCTGGTTATTTTACCCCGTAGTTGATGCCGTTTCTTCATAGTGTTGATGGTCTTTACATTTGGGTTTGTTTTTGCAGTGGCTGGTACTGGTTTTTCCTTTCCATATTTAGTGCTTCCTTCAGGAGCTTTTGTAAGGCAGGCCTGGTGGTGACAAAATCTCTCAACATTTGCTTGTCTGTAAAGGATTTTATTTCTCCTTCACTTATGAAGCTTAGTTTGGCTGAATATGAAATTCTGGGTTGAAAATTCTTTTAAGAATATTGAATATTGGCCCCCACTCTCTTCTGGCTTGTAGGGTTTCTGCAGAGAGACCCGCTGTTAGTCTGATGGGCTTCCTTTTGTGGGTAACCTGACCTTTCTATCTGGCTAACCTTACATTTTTTCCTTCATTTCAACCTTGTTGAATCTGACAATTATGTGTTTTGTGGCTGCTCTTCTTGAGGAGTATCTTTATGGTGTTCTCTGTATTTCCTGAATTTGAATGTTGGCCTGTCTTGCTAGGTTGGGGAAGTTCTCCTGGATAATATCCTGCAGACTGTTTTCCAACTTAGTTCCATTCTCCCCATCACTTTCAGGTATACCAATCAAATGTAGGTTTGGTCTTTTCACATAGTCCCATATTTCTTGGAAGTTTTGTTCATTCATTTTCATTCTTTTTTATCTAATCTTGTCTTCAGGCTTTATTTCATTAAGTTGATCTTCAATCTCTGATATCCTTTCTTCTGCTTGATGGATTCAGCTATTGATACTTGTGTATGTGTCATGAAGTTCTTATGCTGTGTTTTTCAGCTCCATCAGGTCATTTATCTTCTTCTCTAAACTGGTTATTCTAGTTAGCAATTCTGCTAGCCTTTTATCAAGGTTCTTAGCTTCCTTGCATTGTGTACAACATGCTCCTTTAGCTTAAAGGAGTTTGTTATTACCCACCTTCTGAACCCTACTTCTGTCAATTCATCAAACTCATTATCCATCCAGTTTTGTTCCCTTGCTGGCAAGGAGTTGTGATCCTTTGGAAAAGAGGTATTCTGGTTTTTGGAACTTTCAGCCTTTTTGCACTGGCTTCTCCTCATCTTCATGGATTTATCTACCTTTGGTCTTTGCTGTTGGTGACTTTTGGATGGAGTTTTAGTTTGGTCATCCTTTTTGTTGATGTTGATGCTACTGCTTTCTGTTTGTTAGTTTTCCTTCTAACACTCAGGCCTCTCTTCTGTAGGTCTGCTGGAGTTTGCTGGGGATCCTCTCCAGACCCTGTTTGCCTGGGTATCACAGTGGAGGTTGCAGAACAGCAAAGATTGCTCCCTGCTCCTTCCTCTGGAAGCTTCATCCCAGAAAGGCACCTGCCAGATGCCAGCCAGAGTCCTTCTGTATAAAGTATCTTGCTGTCAGGATGCACGGGGGGTCAAGAACCCACTTGAGGAGGCAGTCTATCCCTTAGCAGAGCTGGAGCACTGTGCTGGGAGATCTACTGCTCTCTTCAGAGCCATCAGGCAGGGACATTTAAGTCTGCTGAAGCTGTGCCCACAGCCACCCCTTCTTCCAGGTGCTCTGTCCCAGGGAGATGGGAGTTTTATCTATAAGCCCCTGACTGGGGCTGCTGACTTTTTTTCAGAGATGCCCTGCCCAGAGAGGAGGAATCTCAGCCCTTTTTCCTTCACAAATAATCAGAAAAATAATCAGGGGCGATGAGGGTAGCACTGGTGAGGAAGAAGGAAGAAAGAAGGGGCTGGGAAGTGGAGCTCTGGGGAGTGAGAATGTTAGGAACAGAGTCCCCATGCCACAGGCTTGCAGCCTTTTCAGGAAGATATCTCTGAGTAGGAATTCATAACATATTGCAGTTAAACCTTAAGCTCAGTTGTCAGGTAACAGAATTGTGACGTAAATACAGCTTGTTTTAAATGCTCGTCACCTTTTTCACTTCCTCACAACCACCAATTCAGCTTGAAATTTCTCAGACTCTCCTCCACAGAACAGTACTGCTTTGGGAGTAGTTAGGCGTTTGTGAGAAGAGGGTTCTGTTTTAAAGTGTGGGAAACATTGCTTACCACAGACATGCTCCTAGAAAGACACACTAACCTATTAAGAGCTCTGAAAAAGTTATTTCCTTGTTCAACATACAAAAGTATAGGTGAGCATAACTAGCAAGGAGTCTCAAAAGTCCTTAAAATATTTCTATTCTGTGAACCAGCAATTTCAAATACAAAACTTTATTAATAAACAAAGAATCATACACATGCACAATCTTGCTACAAGGATGTTTATCCCACTGTATCATGTGTTTAATAGATTAAAAAGGAATTACATAAAAGCCCAATAGTAAGGGATTGGTTATATAAAGTATAGCATACCCACATAATGGAATATTATGCAGAAAATATAATACATAGACCATTTAATGATGTAGGGAAATGTTCGCAAAATATTAAGAACTTACAACTGAATATGAAAGGATACTCTCTTTTTAAAATTAAATATTTTCCAAGAAAGAAAAGATCAGAATGGCTTACAATTGGAGTCTCAAATCCAAAAACCTCAGGGTGTAGGCAGATAAACTAGGACAAGGAGTTTTCCTTCCTAGCGAGAGCAGCTCCCATTCAGCTTTGAGCTCTGTGATGCTGGAATGCAGGCTACTTGATGCCTACTGTCAATATTCAGAAGACACTAGAAATATGTGCGTTTGTGAGAAATCATTCCAGTTGTAAATAAATGCTGGCATTGTAATTAAAAAAATGTAAATATTATACAGCCAAATAAAGCACATATTTAAACTACTCTTAGCAGCTCTAATTTATGCAGAATGCCAACAGTGGTTATCTCTGAATATCAGGATTTTGGGTGATTTTTATTTCTTTCATTTTGTTTTTATTCTTTTCCATATTTTATATAATGAAAAATAAATTATTTTAAATAAAAAATACATTTTGTTTAAATTTTTAAGAGTTCAATTGTTACCTTACCATTACCACTGAAAATAGAAAAGGAAAGTTGTAATTTAAGAATTAAGGTTAGAAATAAAGAAAGTATAAAACAATCTGTATAACGGTAATACGAAACATAACATTCACAGGAAGCTTGGAAAATTAATGTATTTCCTTCTCATCCTTGGAGCTATCTGAAAAAGAAAAATCTTCCCTCATATTTTTGCAAATTATTTGCTTGTATTCAAAACATTGGCAACATTACAAATATAAACAACCTAAGGTTATAGGAAATGGTGACAAAGTAATTTTTCTGTAAAAACATTCCATAAAAAGAAAAGGCATCTATCCAGGATACCATTTCCCAAACTAGGTTCTTTGGCAGCTCCGTGGTCAAATCAGTTTGTACTTCACTGCATCAGTATCTCCCTCAAGAGTCCAGTGCATATTGATTACACACAGACAAGGCTCTGAAATGTCCTGCAGTTTAATTCTGTGTGCCCACACACACACATGCACATGCACACTTGCACATGCACACACACACACACACACACAACAAGGTGCCTTTGTTTAGCCAGTTTCAAACTGATTTGTCCACAGAATTATTTTATGGAGCACCTATTAACATCCCATACACAGTAGTATTCTTTAGAACACAAATCCGAAAATATAGAATCAAGAAGAGAAAATAATTTTTTTCCTTAGAAATGTATTCCGCATGTTATACTAAAAATTGTTTTTTTATCTGAAGCTCAGATTTAACTGGGCAACCTGTTTGGAGTTTTGTTTTTTGCTAAATCTGGCAATCCTAGTGACAGGACAATATGGTAGGTGAACTTCAAAATTTCTGAAAATGGTGTTAAAGTAGTAGGACCTTGTTGTGTGTCAGCAGAGTTGACAACTTCCACAAACGGTGCTGAATCCTCCAGGATCTGAGATTTGGTTACTAATTCCCAGGTGACAGTCCCCTCTCCAAGTACTGAGTCCCTCCTTACTCTAGGAGCTGTGGGTCAAAAAGAGAAAATAGGAGTTCGCCAAACAGGAACAGCTCTGGTCTACAGCTCCCAGTGTGATCAACGCAGAAGATGGGCGATTTCTGCATTTCCAACTGAGGTACCTGGTTCATCTCATTGGGACTGATTGGACAGTGGGTGCAGCCTACAGAGCGTGAGCTGAAACAGGGCAGGGTGTCGCCTCACCTGGGAAGAACAAGGGGTTGGGGGATTTCTCTTTCCTAGCCAAGGGATGCTATGACAGACTGTACCTGGAAAATCAGGACACTCCGTGAAAATACTGCACTTTTCTCATAGTCTTAGCAACCGGCAGACCAGGAGATTCTCTCCTTTACCTGGCTTGGAGGTTCCCATGCCCAAGGAGCCTTGCTCACTGCTAGCATAGCAGTCTGAGATCAACCTGCGAGGCTGCAGCCTGGTGGTGGGAGGGGCGTCCGCCATTGCTGAGGCCTGAGTAGGTAAACAAAGTGGCCAGGAAGTTCTAACACCACAGCTCCATAAGGCCTACTGCCACTATAGACGCCACCTCTGTGGGCAGGGCAGAGCTGAACAAAAGGCAGCAGACAACTTCTGCAGACTTAAATATCCCTGTCTGACAGCACTGAAGAGAGCAGTCATTCTCCCAGCACAGCATTTGAGCTCTGAGAACAGACAGACTGCCTCCTCAAGTGGGTCCCTGACTCCTGTATAGCCTAACGGGAAGACACCTCCCAGCAGAGCCCAACAGACACCTTATATAGGTAGCTGCCCCTCTGGGACGAAGCTTCCAGAGGAAGGATCAGGCAGCAATATTTGCTATTCTGCAGCCTCCGCTGGTGACACCCAGGCAAACAGGGTCTGGAGTGGACCTCCAGCAAACTCCAACAGACATGCAGTTGAGGATCTCAGAAGGAAAACTAATAAACAGAAAGGAATAGCATCAACATCAACAAAAAGGACATCCACACTAAAACCTCATCTGTAGGTCACCAACATCAAAGACCAAAGGTAGATAAAACCACAAATATGGGGAGAAACCAGAGCAGAAAAGCTGAAAATTCTAAAAACCAGAGTGCCTCTTCTCCAAAGGATTGCAGCTCCTCACCAGCAACAAAACAAAGCTGGATGGAGAATGACTTTAATGAGCTGACAGAAGTAGGCTTCAGAAGGTCGGTAATAACAAACTTCTCCGAGCTAAAGGAGCATGTTCTAACCCACTGCAAGGAAGCTAAAAATCTTGAAAAAAAGTTAGACGAATGACTAACTAGAATAAACAGTGTAGAGAAGATCTTAAATAACCCAATGAAGCTGAAAACCATGGCATGAGAACTTTGTGACGCATACACAAGCTTCAGTAGGTGATTCGATCAAGTGGAAGAAAGAGTATCAGTGATTCAAGATCAAAGTAATGAAACGAGAAGACAAGATTAGAGAAAAAAACAGTAGAAAGAAACAAACAAAACCTTCAAGAAATATGGGACTATGTGAAAAGACCAAATCTATATTTGATTGGTGTACCTGAAAGCGATGGGGAGAATGGAACCAAGTGGAAAACACTCTTCAGGATATTATTCAGGAGAACTTCCCCAACCTAGCAAGACAGGCTAACATTCAAATTCAGGAAATACAAAGAACACCACAAAAATACTCATCGAGAAGAGCAGCTCCAAGACACATAATTGTCAGATTCACCAAGGTTGAAATGAAGGAAAAAATGTTAAGGGAAGCCAGAGAGAAAAGTCGGGTTACCCACAAAGGGAGGCCCATCAGACTAACAACAGAAACCCTACAAACCAGAAGAGAGTGGGGGCCAATATTCAACATTCTTAAAGAAAATAATTTTCAACCCAGAATTTCATATTCAGCCAAACGAAGCTTCATAAGTGAAGGAGAAATAAAATCCTTTACAGACAAGCAAATGCTGAGAGATTTTTGTCACCACCAGGCTTACCTTACAAGAGCTCCTGAAGGAAGCACTACATGTGGAAAGGAACAACTGGTACCAGCCACTGCAAAACATGCCAAATTGTAAAGACCATCAACACTATGAAGAAACTGCATCAATTAATGGACAAAATAACCAGCTAACATCTTAATGACAGGATCAAATTCACACATAACAATATTAACCTTAAATGTAAACGGGTTAAATGCCCCAATTAAAAGACACAGACTGGCAAATTGGATAAAAAGTCAAGACCCACCAGTGTGCTGTATTCAGGAGACACATCTCACGTGCAGAGACACATATAGGCTCAAAATAAAAAGGTGAAGGAAGATCTACCAAGTAAATGGAAAGCCAAAAAAAAAAAAAAAAAAAAAGCAGGGGTTGCAATCCTAGTCTCTGATAAAACAGAATTTAAGCCAACAAAGATCAAAAGAGAAAAAGAAGGCCCCTAGTCTCTGATAAAACAGACTTTAAGCCAACAAAGATCAAAAGAGACAAAGAAGGCTATTACATAATGGTAAAGGTATCAATCAACAAGAAGAGATAACTATCCTAAATCTATAAGCACCCAGTACAGGAGCACGCAGATTCATAAAGCAAGTCATTGGAGACCTACAAAGAGACTTAGATTCCCACACAATAATAATGGGGGATTTTAACACCCCACTGTCAATATTAAGACAGATCAACAAAACAGAAGGTTAAGGAGGATATCTGGGACTTGAACTCAGCTCTGCACCAAGCAGACCTAATAGACAGTTATAGAACTCTCTACCCCAAATCAACAGAATATACATAATATACATTCTTCTCAGCACCACATTGCACTTATTCTAAAATTGACCATATGATTGGAAGTAAAACACTCCTCAGCAAATGTAAAAGAACAGAAATCACAACAAACTGTCTCTCAGACCATAGTGCAATCAAATTAGAACTCAGGATTAAGAAACTCACTCAAAACCGCAAACTACATGGAAGCTTAATAACCTGCGCTGGAATGCCTATTGGGTAAATAATGAAACGAAAGCAGAAATAATGATGTTCTTTGAAACCAACGAGAACAAAAACACAATGTACCAGAATCTCTGGGACACAGCTAAAGTAGTGTGCAGAGGGAAATTTATAGCACTAAATGCCCACAAGAGAAAGCAGGAAAGATCTAAAATTGACACCCTAACATTACAATTAAAAGAACTAGAGAAGCAAGAGCAAACAAATTCAAAAACTAGCAGAAGACAAGAAATAACTAAGATCAGAGCAGAACTGAAGGAGATAGAGACATGAAAACCCCTTCAAAAAAATCAACGAGTCCAGGAGCTGGTTTTTTGAGAAGATCAACAAAATTGATAGACCACTAGCAAGACTAATACAGAAGAAAAGAGAGAAGAATCAAATAGACACAATAAAAAATGATAAAGGGGATATCACCACCAATCCCACAGAAATAGAAACTACCATCAGAGAATACTATAAACACCTCTATGCAAATAAACTAGAAAATCTAGAAGAAATGGATAAATTCCTGGACACATACACACCCTCCCAAGACTAAACCAGGAAGAAGTTAAATCTCTGAATAGACCAATAACAGGTGCTGAAATTGAGGCAATAATTAATAGCCTACCAACCAAAAAAAGTTCAGGACCAGATGGATTTACAGATGAATTCTACCAGAGGTACAAAGAGGAGTTGGTACCATTCCTTCTGAAACTTTTCCAATCAATAGAAAAAGAAGGAATCCTCCCTAACTCATTTTATGAGGCCAGCATTGTCCTGATACCAAAGCCTGACAGAGATACAACAAAAAAAGATAATTTTAGACCAATATCCCTGATGAACATCAATGTGAAAATCCTCAATAAAATACTGGCAAACCAAATCCAGCAGCACATCAAAAAGCTTATCCACCATGATCAAGTCAGCTTCATCCCTGAGATGCAAGGCTGGTTCAACATACGCAAATCAATAAACATAATCCATCACATAAACAGAACCAACAACAAAAACCACATGATTATCTCAATAGATGCAGAAAAGGCCTTTAACAAAATGAAACAGCCCTCATGCTAAAAACTCTCAATAAACTAGGTATTGATGGAATGTATCTCAAAATAATAAGAGCTATTTATGACAAACCAACAGCCAATATCATACTGAATGGGCAAAAACTGAAAGCATTCCCCTTGAAAACTGGCACAAGACAGGGATGCCCTCTCACCACTCCTATTCAACATAGTGTTGCAAGTTCTGGCCAGGGCAATCAGGCAAGAGAAAGAAATAAAGTGTATTCAATTAGGAAAATAGGAAGCCAAATTGTCCCTATTTGCAGATGACATGATTGTATATTTAGAAAACCCCATTGTCTCAGCCCAAAATCTCCTTAAGCTGATAAGCAACTTCAGTAAAGTCTCAGGATACAAAATCAATATGCAAAAATCACAAGCACTCCTATACACCAGTAACAGACAAACAGCCAAATCATGAGTGAACTCCCATTCACAATTGCTTCAAAGAGAATAAAATACCTAGGAATACAACTTACATGGGATGTGAAGAACCTCTTCAGGGAGAACTACGAACCACACTGCTCAATGAAATAAAAGAGGACACAAACAAATAGAGGAACCTTCCGTGCTCATGGATAGGAAGAATCAATATAGTGAAAATGGCTATACTGCCCAAGATAATTTATAGATTCATTGTCATTCCCATCAAGCTACCAATGACTTTCTTCACTGGTGAATTGAAAAAACTACTCAAAGCCCATATGGAACCAAAAAGAGCCCACATAGCCAAGACAATCCTGGGCCAAAAGAGCAAAGCTGAGGCATCACGCCACTGACTTCAAACTATATACTACAAGGCTACAATAACCAAAACAGCATGGTACTGGTACCAAAACAGATATATATAGAGTATTCATTGAACAGAACAGAGGCCTCAGAAATAACACCACACATCTACAACCATCTGATCTTTGAAAAACCTGACAAAAATAAGCAATGGGGAAAGGATTCCCTATTTAATAAATGGTGCTGGGAAAACTGGATAGCCATAAGTAGAAAGCTGAAACTGGATCCCTTCCTTACATCTTATACAAAAAATAATTCAAGATGGATTAAAGACTTAAATGTAAGACCTAAAACCTTTAAAACCCTAGAAGAAAACCTAGGCAGTACCATTCAGGATATAGGCATGGGCAAGGACTTCATGACTAAAACACCAAAAGCAATGGCAACAAAAGCCCAAATAGATAAATGGGATATAATTAAACTAAAGAACTTCTGCATAGCAAAAGAAACTACCATCAGAGTGAACAGGCAACCTACAGAATGGGAGAAAATTTTTGCAATCTACCCATCTGACAAAGGGCTAGTATCCAGAATCTACAAAGAACTTAAACAAATTTATGAGAAAAATACAAACAACCCCATCAAAACGTGGGCAAAGGATATGAACAGACACTTTCAAAAGAAGACATTTATGCAGCCAACAGACACATGAATAAATGTTCATCATCACTGGTCATCAGAGAAATGCAAATCAAAACCACAATGAGATACCATCTCACACCAGTTAGAATGGCGATCATTAAAAAGTCAGGAAATAACAGATGCTGGAGAGGGTGTGGAGAAATAGGAATGCTTTTACATTGTTCATGGGAGTGTAAATTAGTTCAACCATTGTGGAAGACAGTGTGGCAATTCCTCAAGGATCTAGAACTAGAAGTACCATTTGACCCAGCGATCCCATTACTGGGTATATACCCAGAGGATTATAAATCATTCTACTATAAAGACACATGTGCATGTATGTTTATTGTGGCACTATTCAGAATAGCAAAGACTTGGAACCAACCAAAAGGCCCATCAATGATACACTGGATAAAGAAAATGTGGCACATATACACCATGGAATACTATGCAACCATAAAAAAGGATGAGTTCATGTCCTTTGCAGGGACATGGATGAAGCTGGAAATCATCATTCTCAGCACACTATCACAAGGACAGAAAACCAAACACTGCATGTTCTCACTCATAGGTGGGAATTGAACAATGACAACACTTGGACACAGGGTGGGGAACATCGCATACCAGGGCCTGTCGGCAGGTGGGGGACTGGGGGAGGGATAGCATTAGGAGAAATATATAATGTAAATAACAACTTGATGGGGGCAGCAAACCAACACGGCACATGTATATCTATCTAACAAACCTACGTGTTGTGCACATGTACCCTAGAACTTAAAGTATAATAAAAAACAATAAAGAGAGAGAAAATAAATATTCAATACACACTGGCAAGACTGGCAATAGCTCAGGGGTTTCAAACAGGAGGTCGCAACTCTTAGTGGGATGTGAATCCAGATCATGCCAGTACTGGGGGCAAGGTAGAAAAAAATAGAATAGGCAGAAATGTGAGATGGGGCAAGGAATCAGAGTGTATCACCTGTATTTTTCTCCTAAAATAAACTGTGTCTGTACACTGGCTAACAATACTTCTTACTATAGTCATGGTCCAAAATCTTGGAAAGCCACTGATATGATGTTGAGACTTGCCTGGCATTATTGTGAAAACTGTGTTGGATCGACAGTGAGGGTGTTAGTTTTACACTCACGGGTGAGGGTAAGCTTTGCTTTGTTCTGGAAATATTACCCTTCTGGAACCACCTTATCTCTTTTTGGATTCTGCAATCCCTGCAAACAGATGCCAATGCTGCATTTAAATCAGAGGTCCTAGTTTTGTTTCATTTTGCTATAACCACTTTCTGGAAGCACACATTGGAATTCAACATTGTTGCATCTAATCTTAGGCAATAAATATAAGTGATATTGTGGGACCAAAAAAATCCATTCTGTGTAATTGATCATCTGCAGTGAATTTACAAATTACATAGTCTCAATATTTTTTAAAGAAGAAGGTTTCTGGTACTTAGAAATTCAAGGGACAAAACTGGCTCTCAAAACTCAGGAGATTAACCCAGTCATTCACAGTAAGGTCTATCTCGAAAATCCACACATTAAAGGATCCCTTGAGGTCAGATTTTTGAGTCTAATAACAAAATGATACTGAGCTAAAAATCAGTGGGGGTCAGCCATAGGGCAAAAATGAAAGACTGCCTGAAATGACTCTCCTTTTTCAACAATTTAACTTAGACCTCAGTTAGCAGGAGCAGTGTCATGGTAAAAAATAAACTGCATCATTTTATTTTAAAAGAAAACTATTGGCACTCCATGTCAGTCCCAGACACTCTAGCTAAACTTCAAAATGGAATCCCGAGTCAATTGTTTTAAAATAGACTCTACCTTCCAAAAACACCTGATATTTGACTATTAGTTTCTTTACCCACCATATCTGCATCAAGACCTACCTAGGGTGATTAGAGAGTGGCATCTCTTCATCCCTCCTCCTCCCCCTATCCTCCCCCTAAATCTCACATGAACAGGGAAGCAGGGCAGACTAATCTGCTTGTGAGGTTCGTGCTTGCATGTGTCGACGTGCGCTATGGGATCTTCATATTGATTGCTATTTATTTTTATGTGTATTGGTTTGTCTGCAAAGGATAATATATCATGTTGATATCTGACAGCTTCCTTCCAACTAAGACCTTGCAGCATGAATCCAGCCCAGCCCACTTGCCCTCCCGGCTAGACTCCAGCTGTTACTCCTCTGCCACTGAAAATCGGCAGCACCCTCCTCCCCACAACAGATTTTGTGTGTGTGATTGATTGGGGTTTTATTTTGGTTTTTCCTGTTTTTAACTTTTCCAGGAGACACACGATTCCCAGATGATTCTTCACTAGCTTGCAAAATTCCGAAATTGGCCTCTGCAGGAGAACTCTGCCCCTTTGCTTTTGTTTGCTTGTTCACTTACTCTAAAGAAAATGAACTTCTGGTCAATACCCACTTGCTCCAGAAAGGGCACAGCCACTAAAGTACACCAAAACATCTAAAAGACATTAAAACTATTTCAGGACCGGAGAAAACAACTACCTTTCTCAAGGATCCCAGCACATATGGACAGGCAAAATATAAGAACCCTACAGTCTTTGTCTGATAATAAGCTTAAGAGAAAGCAATTTTCCAACCCAGAGCTCTCTTCCATGGTTTACCTCATAAAAAGCCTGGGGTGGGATTTTTTTTTCCTTTGAATAATGTTCCCCTTCACATTCAGTTGATAAGAAGCCTTCTTTTGTGAGAGCCATTTGATGTTCAAAGGGCTCTTCAAAATGCATGTGGACAGCCTTTGGAGAATTCTTAGAACACCAATCTAAATTTGGGTCTTAATAAGAGGAAAGTTTTGTCAGCTGTAAACAAACTGCAATGCCAAATTCTAAAGAGTAAGAACAGTTGTCATCGGCCCCTGAAGTCAAGGGTAGGTTAGACATCGACAGTTCACACACTTCCATCCCTCACCATTTAAATGTCAGAAACAGCCACTACTGGACAGAGGATACTGTCAGGCTGTCACAAGTAAACCCAATTCTCTGCTGGGCTGCTGTCCAGTCATAACACAATAGTACAGAAGTATCCATTCTCCATTTTTCAGAAAATTTCTACAATTAAGACACTGCTCTGGGCTTCCCATAAGCATATGAAGCTCCAGGAGCACACAGGGGAAGATGCAACTAAGACGTGAATCCTTTTCCCCAATTACTTCTTTGTAAGATATTTTCCAGCAAAGAAACAGAACTTAAACCCCTAGGAAAAGTAGGCAGGAACTGAGTCAAAGATAACAGACGAATTGCTGCCGTTTTGCATTCCCACCACTTGGTGAAACTCTAAAAAGAAACCACTTTTAGTTTGGGTTTTATTTGGGGTTATTCTTTTCACTTTCAAGGAGATTCGTTATTTCTCAGTCCAGAAGAAGGAATCTCAATTGTCTTGCAAAAATTCAGAATGTGAACTCTAGAGAGCTGCCTTTTTGCTTTTTTTGTTGGTTTTTTTGTTTTGTTTTTGTTTGCTAATTCTAAGGAAAATGAATTTCCAGTAAAAACTACTTGTCCTACAGCCACTAAAATACAGTGAAACACCTTTACAGTAACACTTACCAGTTGACCATTTGATTCCCCTGTTCTGATTTACCTTAGCCTCTAGTTAACCATAATAATAAAACTAACCAAATGAATTCGGCACTTACTAGATACATCTTACTGTTTCACAAAATTCCATTTAATCCATATGAATTCTCCCTCAACTGGGAGTAGGGGAGTGCAAGACTAGTCCCACCAAAACATAAGTTGTGCAATGAGTTAACACAGAAGCTGCTGGCTGGGCGCGGTGGCTCACGCCTCTAATCCCAGCACTTTGGGAGGCCAAGGCAGACAGATCACCTGAGGTTGGGAGTTCGAGACCAGCCTGACCAACATGGAGAAACCCCATCTCTACTAAAAATACAAAATTAGCCGAGCATGGTGGTGCATGCCTGTAATCCCAGCTACTTGGGAGGCTAGGCAAGAGAATCACTTGAACCTGGGAGGCAGAGATTGCAGTGAGCCTAGATCGCACCATTGCGCTCCAGCCCAGGCAACAAGAGCAAAACTCCATCTCAAAAAAAAAAAAGCTGCTGCTACTAGCTCTGTATTTTCACTACACCTAAACCTACCTCCCAAACCCTCCCAACACCACTGCTGAGTCACAGACCCATACATCCGACTCAACTTGGATATACTAAAAGCACTACAAGCTCAGTCTCTCCAAAACTTAATTTGTCTTTTTTACCAACCTTCTCTTCCTCCTGTTTTCTCTACAGTGGTAGCAAATGGCATCAACATCCACCCAGAACCTAAGCCAGAAACCATTCTAGACTCCAATCATTCTAAACTCCTCCCTTCCCCTCAACCCCCATATCCATGTCCACTGACCTAGACAGCCTTCACATTCCCCTCAGCTTGACAAAACTTTAGAGAGGCTTCTTGACTCTAGGCCCTGATCTCCCTTTTCTTAGAGCATTTACTTTGGGAAATACGTAAATTCTTTCTCGTCCTTTTGAGATGTGTGTAAATGTTTTTAGAAGCCTCTTGCCAGTTTTTCAACCTATGCCTGTTTTTCTCAAGGACTTGAGAACCATCTCTTTGAAAATGTAAATGTCAAGGAAGATAGTCCCAGGCTGTGTGGGAGGGTAGGAGCCTAACTTCAACCAGCACCTTGCTCTAAGTTGTAAAACGATCTCCTGTCCATAAGAGAAAGTTGACTTTTCCTTTGGGTGAAGCCAATGAGCAAACACAAACCACCTCTGTTCTCCCTCTCAATCCAGCTGTTCAAAATCCTCCCACCCTCCATTTCCACAGAGTTGAGTTCAGAGTTCTGTTCTCTCTCCCCATGACAATATCCTTGAAAAAAGTCTGTTGTCTTGTCTGTTTAATTTTGGCGCAATATTTGCTATGACACCAGCCAACCCAACTCCTTGACACCTGTCAAGTATTGTTTCTGTTTTTTTTTTTTCCTGTCTCATTCTAGGGCCAAATTTTTAATTCAAGTTGCTGTCTCACTCATCTAGATGACTACAGTCATTTCCTAATCAGCTTCCCTGATTTCAATCTTTCTCCCTTCCAATCCCTTCCCTACACTGCTGTAGCTAAAATGGTTCAAAAACCAATGTTTAGTTCACATACTCCCCCTACTTAGAAACCTTCAAAGCTTCCCCACAGTTCCTATGATGGTGGGACCACACACATCCAGGTTTCCCCGAGACAGTCCTAATTTACACATGTTGCACCAGGTTAATTCTCAGCTTCCTTTTACTCTAAAAATGTCCCAGTTAGAAGATAATAACACCCTAGTATAGTGTCTAAGGACTAACCTCCACAATCATCTAACATTGCTCTTCTACACACATCATACTTCAAACACAACAAACTGCTTATGGCAATGGACCTCAACCCTGGCTACAAATTAAAATCATCTGGAAAGTTTTGTAAATGCATCTGTGATCCAGCTCAATACCAGACTAATTAAATCTGACTTTCTGGGGGTGGGCATTAAGCGTTGATAGATTTTTTTTTTTTTTTAAATGGACTCTCACTCACTCTGTCACCCAGGCTGGAGTGCAGTGGCGCCATCTCAGCTCACTGCAACCTCTGCTCCCGGGGTTCAAGCGATTCTCTTTCCTCAGCTTCTCAAGTAGCTGGGATTACAAGCATGTGTCACCACACCTGGCTGATTTTTCTATTTTCAGCAGAGACAGGGTTTCACCCTGTTGGCCAGGCTGGTCTCAAACTCCTGACCTCAAGTGATTCTCCCGCCTTGGCCTCCCAAAGTGCTGGGATTACCGGTGTGAGCCACCGCGCCCAGCCTGATAGATTTTTTTAAGTTTCCCAGGTGACCCTCATGTGAAACCCAACTATAATAAAAACTGCTGACATGTGGTTGCCAGGTCAACCATCTGTGAAGCTTTCTCTGGTCTTTCACAGTAGCCTGTACATGCCTTTATTACAGAACTAACACTGAATTACCATTATTTATTTACATGTCCATCAATAGCTAAGTTCTGTTGATTCTGTGTTTAATCTGTCTCTTGAGTCTGTATCTTCATCTCGTTTTCCTTCACTAGTTCATCATCACCTCTCACCCAGGTGACTGCATAAGCTCCTGATTGGTTTTTCTGCTTCCAATCCTCCCCACCCAAATTGCTCCCAGTTATCTTTTGTAAAACCAGTTGAATGGTATCATTCCATTATTCAACTTTGTGATGGTTCATCACCTACTATAGGATAATGTCCAAAGTCTACGGTATAGAATTCAAAAACCTTCCCAAGAGATCCCAACATGCCCTAGATTCCCCTCACTTCTACCAACACCCGCCTCAGTCCCCCAGGGTGACTCATTCATCTTTGATCAAGCCACCATGCTTCT
Organism: Papio anubis; assembly: GCF_008728515.1. Taxonomy (NCBI): domain Eukaryota; kingdom Metazoa; phylum Chordata; class Mammalia; order Primates; family Cercopithecidae; genus Papio; species Papio anubis. The sequence goes on along the minus strand of NC_044982.1, from coordinate 57,084,939 downwards.
ACCTCAAATGCCTTATTCTCATTTTCCATCAGGCAAACTCCTTATTTTTAAAAGTTCCACTGAAGTATTGCTCCTGCAAAGCTGTCCCCAGCCAAGAATTAATTGCTTCCTCTTCTCTCCCACATTTTCCCACTTTAAATAGATATAGATCATTCATCACCATTTGGCTTGCATTATGTAAATGCCTGCCTCTGTCACTGGATGTGACCATCTCTAGGGCAAAGGTCAGTGATACTAGCAACTATCACCCTCAGTAAGTGATTGCTGAAGTCATTTCAGAAAACATTTTTAAATCCCTAGCTGGTAAATTGAAGATAAGCATCTTTAATCATTTCTGTCGCTTCATCCATTGAAGAAAGTGGCAGTGGAAATAGCTTAGATCTCCAAGTCCCAACATTATAAGAATTGGAGAACTCAAAGCAACCTTTGGAAATTGGGTCCAATATACATTTTGCTGGCAAAAAAAAAAAAAAAAGGCTCTTTCCAGACTAAAATACTTCCAAACATAAAATCTATTAAGCTATTGCCTTCTACCTTTTAAATTTGGATTTTGAGTTTCAATCATGTTTACTGAAAGGTCACTTATTGATAGAAATGACAAAGCCAAGTGATTTCTTACAAGATCTTCAGAGTGTTCAAGGATGGTTTCTCATTTCTAACCTTTATAGTATAGTTTCAAAGCCTCTGTTTTTATGCTAACACAAAATGAGCTGCAAACTTGACAGCGATAAACACTTCTGTCCCATCAAAAGACTGATACTGCACTAGAAAATCTGCTAGTTCCCTAATTCTGGGTTAGTAATGGTTTATTTATATAAAAGTAATATCAAATGACAAAGTCTCCCAGAAACTTCCAGGAATTACTTCTACTATTTTACCAAATACCAACATGGAATCTGCCTCTGCATTTTGGGTAAATGCAGTCTTAAAAGAAATGCACTGGGGTGGGATGTATAATTTTATTTTTCTGAAATATCCCAAAACACATATTTTTCTCTGAAAAATCTCAAATTCAGAAATGCAAATAAATACCTTGTGCTACAGATGAAAATATCTTACTAGCTCCTTAAATCATCTCTCTTCTATAAACAGATTGTTACTTGGACCAAGTGTGTGTGGATCTCCTCCCTCATGGGCAATATAATGAGGTGGTATCCACTGAATTAGAATTTATGCCAGCAAACATTTTTTAATAATTGTGTATTTATTTTATTGTATCTTATTAAAATATATATATATATACCTAATATAACACATCCACAGATATTGTGGCTTAGAATGAGATAATAGTTGTTACGGCTACAGTAAACCACCTCATTCAGATTGAATAAAGCACTGCACCCTGGCGTAGGCGTGAGTGTTTCAGATCTTTAGTAACTGAACTTCTTAACTGTCTGGAAGCATTGCTAATAATAAACAATGGCCTAGACCTCTAACATGCCTGCTTATATGGCCATATTCCACACACATCACTGTGCTCCTTCTAGGCATGTATAAGCATATGTAATTTTATCAGAAAAGACAACTAATTGTCCTTGGCCCTTTATGATCATGTGCGCATGTGAGTGAGACTGTCAGTACTAAGTAAAACCAAAATTAAAAAATAATACTATTGAAGTAAAACTTCCTCTGTGTCTTAAATTAGGTAACATTAAACCTACTATTCCCTTATTATTGACGGCCCCCAAAATTTCATTCTTCTCAAGGAACTAATTTTTAGTTTTGCATTTTATAAATCAATGACATTTATAATATTTGAAATGTTATATGTAATTTTAATCGTTATAGTGTTTACAATTTGATACCCTATAATTATAGCATTTATAATTTGATATTTTTTTCTCTGTACTTTAATAACAGCATGGGGCTTTTAAATTTTATTATTGCAGTTATCTTCTATTTGTGATAAGAAACTGGTTTTTACTGGTAGCAATAATATAACATTTCCTTTTAAAATGAATTTAAAGTTAAAATGGAAGAAGTCTACTCAAAGAAAAATCATAAGAAAATAAGAGTACAGAGGACAGGAAGACATGAACATGGCATAAAAGACGTGCTTTGAAAACACTGTCCTAGGGAAAAGCCCTTTACAGAAGTAAACACTGTTCCACAGAAAGTAAACAACTCACAGTTTTGCCACTGCCAGTTCCTAAACCTGGAAGCACATGAGCAGACAACCATGAAGAATGTTGCTCTGGAAAACATGGATGAAACTTAACATGTTTTTAGAGCATTTGGTTTTTTTGATTGTATAGAAAAACTCTAACAGAGATGAGTAATTTTTTTTGTTGAATCAACACCCAGATAACACAGTTAACAGTTTAGCCCTTTTTATTTTTATTTTTTTAGATGGAGTTTTGCTCTTGTTGCCCAGGCTGAAGTGCAATGGCGTGATTTTGGCTCACCACAACCTCCGCCTCCCAGGTTCAAGTGATTCCCCTGCCCCAGCCTTCCAAGTAACTGGGATTACCGGCATGCACCACCACGCTGGGCTAATTTTGTATTTTTAGTAGAGACGGGGTTTCTCCATGTTGGTCAGGCTGGTCTCGAACTCCCAACCTCAGTTGATCCACCCACCCTGGCCTCCCAAAGTGGAGTTTAGCCCTTTTATAAACCCTCAACTCATTCCTCCTTTATGTAATGTAAGATCTCAAGCTTCTCAGTGAGACTCACCACTGGAGGGTGAAAAATAAAGAACCACTATCTCGCAAGTATCCTCACCAACCAGAGAAATATTATGTTGTGCATTATCTTTCTTTGTTGGTATTTTAAAAATAGGGCTCCATACACACATATTTGAAGCTACGTTCTAGTGCATGTGTTTTTACAAACCCAAACTCTCCATTCTGGAGATTTCCTGAGACACATCCCTTATGGAGTCAGGTATGATAAGCTGGGAGTTACTGTCTCCTTTATCACCATTATGAAAAGCAGAAGCTGCTCTCAGCAACGGAGACACTATGCGTTACTCCCTACATGGCATGCTATAATTACTTCAGACTGTCTAAATTTTCTCAATGATAGTCAAATGCAGTTAGAAACCGTAGTTAACCTGCTACAATAAAGATAAATTGTAGAGAAACACAATTAAACTAAGTTATTTCCATTCTTATTTTAATAACATCAGAAAAGAGAGTTTGAGGTAACACGGCAACTCCATAGTTTGCAATATAAAGTGGTAGTAGTAATATGATTTTTATAATAAAAAAAATGGTGTGGCAGCAATACAAGCCTATCCTGATTAACATTCCTTACCTTGCAAATATGCAGGAAAAAATCTTTTCTACAATGATAAATTCCAAGATTCAAAATGGTTCAACTATACTTTGACAGATACTACATTGATACTGTGTATTATCAAGCAAAAAAGTAAAACAGGTTATAAAATAAAATCACAAACTAGGAATGTAGGGAAGCAACACCGTAAGGTACATTTGGAAATGTCAGTGTTCTTCTAGTACTTTTTCAGTAGTAGAGAAGTCATCAAGAATTTCTAACGCACCCAAACTGCCTAAAAAATAAAGGAGACCACTGAGAAGATTATTGTAGATATGCAGTATGGAGCATGCCACCAGTTGTCCTTCAACAATCATTCTCCACTTCTTTTATAATAACAGAACCTCCTATTTTCAATTGAGTACATGGATAAAGACTACATTTCCCAGACACCACTGAAGAGAGGTGTATCAATATGACTTCACTTCTGAATGATAAGATGTAAGGGAAAATATCAGATGAAACACCCAGAACGTGTCCTTAAAGGAAAGGGCACAACCTGCCACTTTCCCTTTCTCCTTCCTGCTGGCAGGAGGACAAACCTGATGACTGGAACAGGAGCTCTGTCTTCAGCTAGGAGATGGCCTTATGCATAGGGCTATAATGTATATATTATGAAATGATAAAGTGAGTTTATCTGAGAAGAGAGGTTGGTAGATCCAAAAAGGGGTCTACCTCCTTTTCATTTAATAATCTTCTGTACTCTTCCAGTTTTTTCTTTTTCTTTTTACTGTGGACAGGAAGTAAGAGGAATGTGCGAGAGGGACTGAGGAAGAGAGTTAAAGATGTGTCAGAATGAAATGAACAGAAGGAGAAGCGAGAAGATCTGAGCAGTATAAGGGGTGTGCTTTAGTGCGCGCTGCTGGTGCTCCACGTATATCCCCATTACAAGCTGGCACGCCAATCCCTACCTGTGAGTACGGTTATCCCTCAATTTCCATGGGGAATTGGTTCTAGGACCTCTAGCAGTTACCAAAATCCACAGATGCTAAAATCCCCGATATAAAATGGTGTGGTGTTTGCATATAATCTATGCACAGCCTCCCATATACTTCAGATCATCTCTAGCTTCATACCTAATACAATGTAAATGCTATGTAAGTAGTTGTTATATGGTATTGTATAGGAAATAATAAGAAAAAAATCTGTACATGTTCAGTACAAACACAATTTTATTTCTGAATACTTTCCATCTGCAGTTGGTTGATCCCAGGGATGCAGAACGCATGGATGCTAAGAGGGCCGACGGTATTGCCTGAAGACAACTTAGAGCTGTCCCCTTCAAGAGAATTTACCTGGGCCAAATGGCAATTGCCTTGCCCAGGAAGCCTACCCACCACCCTAGGAGGCAGATCTTGACCAATGACTGAACAGAATATGCTTTAAGGTAGGATCAATTTCGTGGCTCACGCCTGTAATCTTGGCACTTTGGGAGGCCAAAGGAGGTCAGATCACTTGAGCCCAGGAGTTCAAGACCAGCCTGGGCAAGATAGTGAAACCCCATATCTACTAAAAATACAAAAATTAGCCAGGCATGGTGGCACACCCCTGTAATCCCAGCTACTCGGGGGATCTGAGGCATGAGAATTGCTTGAGCCTGACAGATGGATGTTACAGTGAGCCAAGATTATGCCACTGTACTCCAGCCTGGGCAACAGAGCAAGACTCTGTCTCAAAAAGATGTAAACCTCGTCTCTACTAAAAATACAGAAAATTAGCTGGGTGTGGTGGTGGGCACCTGTAGTCCCAGCTACTCAGAAGGCTGAAGCAGGAGAATGGCCTGAACCTGGGAGGCAGAGCTTGCAGTAAGCCAAGATCGCACCACTGCAGTTCAGCCTGGGCGACAGAGCGAGACTCCGTCACAAAAAAAAAAAAAAAAAAAAAAAAAAAAAGATGTAAAAACACAATAAAAATAAAAATAAAAGATGGGATCCATTTAATAGTAAAATTTCCACTCCAGGGCTTGTGGAGCCTTTGTGGGGCCAGAGCTAGCTAGTCTACAGTTGAAATCACATTCTTATGTATCTTTTTTCCCTTGCCTTATCCTACTTTTCTCCCACCTCTTCTATTGCATGCACTTCCCCAATAAATCACTGGATTTACTAGGGCTCCATGTCAAGCTCTGCCTCTAGGGAACCCAATCTAAAAACCACCACACAGGTTTTCTCTGCATTGGGAGCAGTTCTCCTGCCACAGCCCCCAAACCTCTGAAAATGTAGCCTGCTTCAAGTTCCTCTCCACCTCCTCCTTGGTAAGGAACACCTCTCAGCTGCTGAACCATCTACTCTCTGCAGGGGTGCTGAAATGACCAGAGACATGGACAGATGAGAGCCTCAGCAGCTTAGCAGTCTCATGTCCCCATACCTCACTTGCCCATAGCCACAGCTTCCAAACCAGAGCCATGCCCAGGGACATCGACACAGCACCCAAGTTCACTGGGGCTGGGGCTGCCACAGTGAGGGTGGCTAACTGTGGGGCTGAGACTGCTATTGTGTTTGGGAGCCTCATTATGGTCATGCCAGGAACCCATCTCTGAAGCAACAGCTCTTCTCCTGTGCCATTCTGGGCTTTGCCCTCTTGGGGCCATGGGGCTCTTTTGCCTGATGGTAGCCTTTCTCACCCTCTTTGCCACGTGAAGGAGCCATATCCACCTCCCACAGTTCTTTCTCCCGCGTCTTGTCTGCCCTATGTGTTCATTTTCCTGTACCTCCCCAGGCAGCCTGGGGCACATGGTTGGCTCAGGGTTTGACAGAGGGAAGACAAATAAATAATCTATTAATAAGGGGAAAAAAACCACAATACTGAATTGATCTTACGGAAAATAAAATTCACTCAGTACTGTTTCATAATTTACATTGTATTTTTTCCTAATAAAAATGGAAGATATTAAATATTTAAACAAGGAACAGCATACTTTCAAACCAGCACACCAGTCAGGAAGGGTGTCGTCTAGAAGAGTATATCCACCTAAATTATTTTTCAGAGTGGCGTATTCAAAGCATGACCCTCTAAGTAAAGTTGATCTGCTTTTTCTGTAATCATATTTTATGATCAGTGTAACATGAATATTAAACTTGCAGCTAAGATAGCCTCACTAGGAAACTGGTTACTCCGACACAGTAGCTCTGACCATTTGAAAGTGGGCCCTATTGGCTACATCATGGGAAGATTACAGACCAAAACCCCACTCACTCTACCTAAAAAATAAGCAGTCAGCCAAACAGCTTCACCTATCCAGCTAAGGTTAATAGGGAAATTTTAATCTGCCTAAAACAAAATTGAAACCTTTGACTGTGGAAGACACTGCTTTTATTTTACTGGCAGAGTAATGAACCTTATCTAATCTACTCTTAAATCTTAATTCAGTGCTTTAAAACTACCAGAAGATTCTTCCTTATGTCTAACCCTAAATTTTTCACACAGCAATTTTGTTGTAGACTTAGGCACTAGGTAACAGACTATTTCTTATCTTAAATAATTTAAGTGTCTACACATTTTCTTATAGGCACTAACTTTCTAAAAACCAGTATCTCAGGCTATTCACTAACCTTTAGAGCATCTCTCTTCAAAATTAGAAGACTCAAACACATGCAATATTGCTCATCAATGTTCACAATGATGGTAGAGATTGGGCTTTAAAAAATCACTATATAAGCGAAGTGTGGCATATACATATAATGAAATATTATTCAGCTTTAAAAAGGAAGGAAATTCTGACACATGCTACAACATGGATGAAACTTAATGATATTACATTAAATGAAATAAGCCAGTCACAAAAAGACAAATTGCATTCTCTTATATGAGCTACTTAAAGTAGTCAAAATCATAGAGACAGAAAGTAGAATGCTGGTTACTAGGGGCAGGGGGAAAGGAGGAATGGGGAAATTTTAATCTGTATTTAATGGATACAGAGTTTCAGTTTCACAAGATGAAAAAGTTATGGAAATAGATGGTGGTGACGGTTGCACAACATTATGAATGTATTAAATATCTCTGAACTGTACACTAAAAATAGTTACGATGGGCTGGGCATGGTGGCTTATGCCTGTAATCCCAGCACTTTGGGAAGCCAAGGCAGGTGGATCATTTGAGGTCAGGAGTTCGAGACCAGCCTGGCCAACATGGTGAAACCCCATCTCTACTAAAAATACTAAAATTAGCTAGGTGTGGTGGTGCATGTCTGTAATTCCAGGTACTGGGGAGCCTGAGGCTGGAGAATTGCTTAAACCCGGGAGGCAGAGGCTGCAGCAAGCTAAGATTGTGCCACTGCACTCCAGCCTGGGCAACAGAGTGAGACTCTGTCTCAAAAATAAAATAGTTGGCCAGGTGCGGTGGCTCACGCCTGTAATCCCAGCACTTTGGGAGGCCGAAACAGGCAGATCACGGGGTCAAGAGATTGAGACCATGCTGGCCAACATGGTGAAACCCCATCTCTACTAAAAATACAAAAATTAGCTGGGCATGCTGGTGCGTGCCTGTAGTCCCAGCTACTCGGGAGGCTGAGGCAGGAGAATCGCTTGAACCCAGGAGGCAGCGGTTGCAGTGAGCTGAGATTGCACCACTGCACTCCAGCCTGGTGACAGAGCAAGACTCCAACTCAACCAATCAATCAATCAATAAAATAGTTAAGATGGTATATTTTATGTGTGTTTTACCGCAATTTTTTAAAAAATGTAAGAAAATTAAAAGAAAAAATAGATAAATTAAAACAACTACAATGATAAAGGCTTCAGCATTACTAATATCGTTCTCTTGCTCTTATGGCTTGTCTTCTATTCCAGTTGTATTTGGGCTCCCTACTTTTTCTTGCCCTCCCCTCTCTCCATTGAACGTTAGCATTTTTTGTCTAATTGTGTGTCTACCTCATCAAAGTCATATCTATTACTCCAAAAGCACTAAACAGTGACTCTCAATTAGACATTATATTGTAATGTAAATAAGTTACAGTAATTATTCTCCCTCCCTCAACATGATTCTTGAGAACAATTGCCAAATGACCCCATTCAGCATTCACTTGGACCAGTGTCTCTTATATAGGGTCACATGTCATAATCATCCGTGGATCTTTGTAAAACTACACACACTTGGGACACTGTCCTGTGGATAGTCAATCTCAGTGAAGCAGAACAGGGTCATTTTACTTCCAAAGCTCTACAGGTAATAATAAGAATTAGAATTATTGAGTGTTTATAAAGTGCCAAGCATTGTACTAAATGTTTAATTGTGATTCTGATAATTACCTCTTCTTAACTTCCTTAACTAACTCCAAGCCCCAAATTACGTTTGCAATTTAGAGTATTAACGTGGAAGTCCACAATCAAGCTTAGCTAGCTTAGCAGTCCATCAATCTCATCCTGTTGTAGGAAGCACTCTGTGTGTGGGTGCGTGTGTATATGTGTGTATGTAATTTTCCTGGAAAAAAGATTCATCGTAACTTTTATAGTTTCCTCAAAATAGTCTCTGACACAAAAATAGGCTAAGAAAAACTACTTAGAATAAAATTCCTCCCACCATTATATATTCGCCCCAGAGTGTTCACCCGCACTTATTCATTCATTCACCAAATGTTTATTGAGCGCCTATGACATGCAAACTGTCAAGGTTTGAGGTCAGTGAACAAAACCAAGCCCTTGTCCTCATGGAAACTTATATTTTAGAGGAATAAACAATAAATATATAGTGGGTAAGACAATCCTTTGGCTCAGAACCTAACTTCCTAAATTACTAATACAAATTGCACAATCCACTCAGGGGCGATTGGGACTCAAAGCCCCAGGTAGTTTCAAAATCCATACTATTTCCACCATTTATTGTTGTTTTCAAATACAACATATTTTATGAAGACAAAATTTTACCTATCATCTATTACTGTGCACAGCAAATAGTGTAACAAATAAATAGCATTTTCAGTTTTATAAAACGTTAAGTAGTATTTGGCTATTCAAAAGTATTTCCAAAAAGGTACAAATAGTCATGTCTTATTTCTCTAAATTCATAAGAAAGTATGGAAGTTAGTAGGTGTTGAAAGTTTTGTGGTATTGTCACATAGTTTACTTCTACATATGTTATAAACCACGGGATACATTATTATTAATTTTGCTTTTAACAGCCAAGTACTTATTTAAAAGAACCAAATACTGTTTTAAAGGTAGTTTCCATGGATGCATGAGCTGGCCAGTACCCAACTGAAAACTTGAGGGGGACCCTCTGCATATCTCTGGAGCTTTCTCACTTGCTTTCTCTCTATCACTCTCTCTCTCTTACACTGACACTCACACACTCTCTGTCTCTCTTGCTCCCGCTCACTTTCTCTTTTTCTCTCTCTCTCCAGCTCTTTCCTCTCCGATACTCCATCCTGTGAACTCTAGGCATCTTGACTTCTCCAGACTCCCAGCTCCATATTCTCAGACCACTGAACTATGCCTGGGTCCCCACTCCTTTCCCTGATGCCTGGAAATTCTCTTTGGGCAGTAAGCCGGGTAATCATAGGAGCTCACCTCATCTGTTTCCCATCTTTCAGGGATTATTCTTCTTTGCTATCTAATGTTCAATGGCTTGAAAACTCTTATTTCATATATATCATACATGTTTGAGGCTTGATTTTAGTTGCTTCAGTGGGTGAGTAAATCCAGTTCTTGCAACTCCATCTTGGTGAGAAACAGAAGTCTCTTTAATGTAACTATAATCCAAGTATTTTAAAAATTAAAAGTTGTGATAAAGCTTATTCAGAAGAGTAATTTTGAAGAACACAAGTTCAGTACAGAAGGAACATCTATAAACAAAGTTAGTGATAAAATGCCCCTCCCTATTGGGACAGGCCACTCCCACAGCCCCGCCACCTTGGTATATCACTGCTGATAAAGTTAAATAAGCCCATGGTGGCCTTGGCATCGGATGGATTTTGTCCAACCCAAACTCTGTCACTTACTAAATAAATGACATGCAACCATGAGTAAATGACTTAACCTCTGTGTGCCTCACGTATCATATGTAAAATGGAAATATTGTAGTACATAGGACATAGGATTGTTATACTAAATGAGAAATGCACAGCTACTTAGCAAAATGTTTGCTATGTATGGGCTCAATAAACAGTATGTTCTATTAATATTGTCTGAACTCCATATTTGCCACATATTTAATCCACTCAATTAAATGTCGATCATTAATGTATACATTAGTCCTTTTTATCATCCAGAAAGAAAATGTAACTAAGTTAAAACTAGCACAAACTGGTTGGGCACAGTGGCTTACGCCTGTAATCCCAGCATTTCGGGAAGCCAAGGCAGGTGGGTCACTTGAGGTCAGGTGTTTGAGACCAGCCTGATCAACGTGGTGAAATCCCATCTCTACTAAAAATACTAAAATTAGCTGGATGTGGTGGTGGACACCTGTAATCCCAGCTACTCGGGAGGCTAAGGAAAGAGAATTGCTTGAACCAGGGAGGCGGAGGGTGCAGTCAGCTGAAATTGCAACCACTGCGTTCCAGCCAAGTCAAAAGAGTAAGACTCCGTCTCAAAAATAAAAATAAAAATAAAATTAGCACAAACTATTCATATTCTTCAAAGCATTTAGTTTATTACACTCTGTTCCCTAAAATAAAAGGATGAAGTCACCAGGTATCTCAAAGTTATAACCTTTTCAACATTTATTCAATTCATCTCTAATTTGTCATCCCCTTTCTTCTGTCTGCAACTTTATTATTTCCCAATTCCATTGAATTCCTGATGGGGCCTACTGAGTCCTATTTATGGTCCTTAATGGGAGCTTTGTAGCAAAAGAGAAGTAGATCTTGAGTTCCTCCTAACCAGCTCAGGCTGCTACATTACCTGTTCAGATTTTGGATTTCTTTGGCTCTTAATAATTTAAATGTCCTTTTATCTAGCTCTAAATATCTTTGAATATGACAGGATCCTGTATTTTTTCATATTTTTCATATCTATAAGACCTTATAGCTCATAAATGTATTAAAATGATATTCAATTAAATTCTAGTTATTTCTCATGGCCTTATCTGGCATTGCCATCCCAGCTTCGAAAGTCATTCTACTGACAAGCACTTTATCTATATCCACAATCAAGCAACCTAGAATAGACAGAAATATTCACTCTGAAGTCAAACCATGACTATGCCAATCGCTGGTTGTGCCAGCTTGGACAAGTCACTTATACCTTCTAGGGCTCAATTTCCTTACTGTAATATGGAAAATAATTAATCGTACTTATAACAGTGTCTTATGGAGTTGTTGCAGGGATTAAAAAGAAGTACCTAAAATGCTGCCTGGCACATAATATATGCTCAATAATTTTAAGCTACTATTATTATTACTACTATAATTATTATTTTTGACTTGCAGTATACAGTGTTAAATATGTTTTTATGTACATTTGCTATTTGTCCTCCCTAGAAGTAAATTTTTTTTTTTTTTTTTTGAGACAGAGTCCTACTCTGTCACCCAGGCTGGAGTGTAGCAGCATGATCTTGGCTCACTGAAACTTCCGCCTCCCAGCCTCAAGCTATTCTCCTGCCTCACCCTCCCAAATACCTGGGATTACACGCATACGCCACCACACCCAGCTAATTTTTCTATTTTTAGTAGAGATAGGGTTTTGCTGTGTCAGCCAGGCTGGTCTCAAACTCCTGACCTCAGGTGATCTGCCCACCTCAGCCACCCCCACCCAAAGTGCCGGAATTACAGGCATGAGCCAATGCAGCCAGCCAGCAAATTATTTTATAAACCCACAACTGGTTCATCTCTTTCAGGCCTGTGGTGGCTTCCACATACACCCCATAAATACAAGTTGAATAAGGCACATAGTTTGGTTCTTGCATCCTAGTACACTTAAGCATATTCTAATTTACACAGTTTAAATGCTGTACTTTTGAGCTTGCTCTACCAGTAAATTTTACTAAAAACTAATGGCCAATGAAGATCCCTGATGGTTTCCCTCAGGCTGACAGGATGATCTCTCCTCACTGCAGCTCTCTAACACTCCTGTCCACTGGGTGCTGTCACCCACCCCTTAGGTGAAGTCCCTCTGCTCTGTGCCCTACCTCTTGACATGGCTGGGTGACTCCCATTCTTCAGTATCAAGTGTCCCAGTCACTGACGCCTTGTGCCAATTGTCCTGGCTGCCTGAACTGGCCATGTCAATCTGGGCTGGAATCTCATGTTTATGTGGATCCACCTAGATGCACTGCCTCATTCTTAGAATTATAATTGCCAGAATCATAGCAATTGTTTATGACTTTATACTTTGTGAAGTGCTTTCAAGAATATTATTTGATCTTTCTTTGAGACAGATAGCATTCATATTATTATTGCTAATACAAACTAGAAGGGATGAGAAAAGGTCAGGGGGTAGAAAATATTAGAACTGAGACTAAAACAAGGATTTACAGTGTGGGCATGTCATATAAACACTAAGCAAGAAAAATTTAAGGCCTGAGACTGTGCTGAATCCAAGAGAAACAAGCCGAAGGTTAGCCAACCTCTCCTGGGTGGTGTGAGGGATGGACCTCTTAAGGAATTAGGAAGCACCTTGAGTGTGAATATTGAAGATTTGTTTCTCTCTAACACTGGCCTTTGAGTCCCTCTCAAAGAATTGATTCCATAAAGCCTTGATTCTAAAGTAGGCATTAGATTTCCTAGACTCTTTCTCAATCAAGGTTCCATCACAGAATTCAACCCTACAAAAATTATTTGAGTGACTATTTTCTTAATTCTTCCAAGAATGGTACCAATCTAGTACCGTTCTAGATGCATAGGCAAGAAATTAATTCACTATACATAATGAATGACTTTGGGACATTACGCTTAATTCTTCCACCGAGTGTGGTTGAGAAGACCTTAAGGAGTATGAGAGAGTTTACATTAGGCCTACCATGTGGAACAACAAACTCCACCTATAGTAAGTGTTTCCCTTTAAGAATTAGAATAAAATTTCAGAGTCGAATGAAGAAATCCTCTCAGAACTGAGTAACCCATGGCCAGTGACATCTCCTTATGCAGCAGTAATGCTCCACTTTAGGTTTCAGTCTTAATACGAGTTAAATCTTCTATGAATCAATGTGACAAAAAAATCATAATAATCAGACTAAATGCCTGTTGATGCCACATGCTTCATTGTGTGGGGACTGAGTAACAGAATGTGAACAGATTAGCACCTTCCAGCCCTCTCTGCTGGGACACCATCTCCAAGGAATGCTCCAAACAAGAGTACCTTCAGGTGTCAAGACAGATGATAAACTTTGGAAGCAGGCTGAATGAATGCAGCCAGAGAGCTTTTTCTGCAAAGTACTTTCAGAGATTTGTGGAAGATGTTTCCAGAGTCTGGAAATTGATCCCCATTGACTCCAGCAGGGAAACTATGACTTACAAGCCTTGTTTTGAATATAGATTAGTGAGCCAGGGCCACTTGACAGTAAAAACAAACCAACCAGGCCTTTTCTGAACTGACGAACCCCCTCTAAGCCAAGGAAGCAAGTCTGTCTTTGCCATTAATGTATCTCTTAGTTAAAATAACAAGAAGAAGGAAATATAACCAGCTAGTTTCAAGAGAACAAATTCAGAGGAATTTCTCCTCCCATTTATTTCCTTCCATAATCTCTTTCAACATTTTAAACATTTACTTTGGGAGTGACGTAAGGAAGTAAATGCCCTCCGAAAGGAAAAAAAAAAAATTAGAATAAGAGCATAAAGACCCAGACCCCTAAGGAAATAGAAGCGAATAATACTTGAATAAATTGGCTTAATCAAGATTAATTCTGTTTATTAACAAGCAGAATTGTTATAAAAGCTAAGTAAGCAGTGGTCTGTGTCTCATTAGGTCAAACGACTCTCTTGGAAAAGATGGAACTTGGAACCACAGTGAAAGCTGCCCTCATAGTAAGGAGGGAGAGAAAGTTCTCCTACAGAGCTGTTTGATGTAAAGACCCAGAAGAGAAATTAAATACAGCTTTAGTTGAGGCAAACTCTGCACTTGTTCTTCCCTTTAAAAAAAAATAAAATGTATTTGAAAGAGTGAAATAAGTGTGGAATTTTACATTTAAACACTACTTAATCCATTTATGAAAGTAACAATAGCTAACATTTTATCTCCATCAAGTGCCATAGTAAGTGCTTTGTGAATTCTCTCCTGTAGTCCACACTACAAAGCTAGGGAAAAGTACTGGTATTATCTCTTTTGACTGAATTAATTGGTCCCTTTTCTGTTACTTTGGATTTTTTAAGTATATACTGCATACTTACTATGTGCTAGGTACTGTGCTGGCCTCTAGGTGTGGTCCCTGCCCTCAGGAAACTTATAGACAATACAAAATATTTTAAAAAAAAAAAAAAAAAAAAAAAACAGGGGGCTATGGTAGAAAATAATGAAGGAGGAAGAAATCTGCTGAAGTGGCCAGGTCAGCTAAAACCTGAGAGATAAGAAAGAACCAGCCATGTGATGACCAAGAGGAATGAGCAAACCAAGGCAGAGCATGTGCAAGGGCCTGAGCTAGACAGAACTTTGTGTATTTACAGTTTAAGAAGAAGGTGGAGCCTGGCACGGTGGTTCATGCCTGTACTCCCAGTTTCTCAGGAGGCTGCAGCAGGATTATCCCTTGAGTCCAGAAATTTGAGCCTAGTCTGGGCAACATAGTGAGACTCCATCTAAGAAGGTGGGTTTGTGAGAAAACAGTGAGCAAGAGGGAGGGGAGCATGAGATAATTTGCAGAGATGAACATAGGCCAGACCGCAAAGGAGGTTTCAGAACTTGTTACAGAGTTTGGGCGTATTTTAAGTACAATAGAAGCTCCTGAAAGGTTTTAAGCCCAAGAATAATAGGACCTGATTTGCATTTTTTTAATTACTCAAATGGATCTTTGGAGACTGGATGTAGGAGTTCATAAAGGAAGGCAGAGATACAAGTTAGGAAACTAGTGTTTAGGTAAAGGAGACAGTGGCTTGGGCAGCCTATATCATGGCTGTGGAAAAGAAACAGGGTCAAGGAACACTTTGGAGGCAGAATTAATTGAGTTCCACCTTTCACACAGTTCTAAAATAGCAGTTACCACATTCTCTCTTAACTGTTCCTTTGTCTCTTTCTGCCAATAACTCCCATCTCTCTCTAAATGCAGGAATAATATTTCACCATCTGTGATTCCTCAAAGCCAAAGATAGTGCCTGATAAATTCTCAATAAGTATTTGATAAATACATGTTAATGAGGTAAGAAAGATGCAACTTACTCTGGGGGGATTAACTACCTGCTCTGTGTTGTCTTACCTAGGTTAAAATTATGAAAGGGCAAAGCAGGCAAGTTCTACTCTGAAAGAGATAGAGTCATTCTAGCAGTCCTCTAGAGTAGGAAACCCAGGACTACGATATGGAGAATTTGAAGATTCTAGCTAAAGGGCATGTGGATAGTATTGAGATTGGGTAATCCAATCCCCTGCTTCTCAGACATCAGAAGAGGTAGTATAGTGTACTGGTTAAAAGAATGGACTTTGATACCAGGTTCAAATCTTACACCAGATCCCCTCTAGCTATGTGACTTTGTGTACATTACTTAACATCACTGTGTTTTATCACCTGTTAAATGGGGTAATAATAATGCTTAACGTGGTAGGCAGAATTACAGCCTCCCAAATACGTCTACTTCCTAATCTTTGGAAACCTATAAATATGTTATTTTACATGGCAAGGCAGAGTTAAGGTTGCAGATGGTATTAAGGTCACTAATCAGTTCACCTTAAAATAATGAGATTACATGCCTCCAGCACACCACAGTCACCCTAGGGAGAAAAGGTCAGTCTGTCTTCCCCATGAGCCTCCACTACCCTGCTCATCACCAGAAGGGGCCCCCTGGCTTAGGCCCACAATGCAGCCACCCCTATTCCTGGGCTGATTGCTTCTATTGGTAGCAGCCCTGCATTTCTCTAGGGTAAAGCCCCAAAAGACAAGTGAAAGGTCTGCTTCCATTGCCACAGCCAAGCTCCCCACCCCTGCTGCATCCAAGCTAAGAAGGGAACATAAAGCCTGAGATCACCCCAGGCTGCAGTGTGAAGCCTAGGAATGCCAAGCCAAGGTCTGCAGCCAGCAGTTGAGTAGGAGAGGAGCCCACACTCCCAGAGCACTGAGAGGGAGCACAGCTGAGAACATGAGGAAAACACACGGGAGCCATGTGGCTGACCAAGAGGCCCACCTACTGGCCGTTACACTTAAGCATCATCTACTGGATCACAGCCCAAGCTTCAACACCAAAAATGCTTTGCTAATATACCCCCCTGTGAAACCAAGGACAAGAATTCAGCAACAAATAAAGACTCTGCATAAAGCCTCAGCTCTCTGAAAACATCCAGAAATGAAGTCAACTTACTACACTCAAATTACATCATAAGTAAAGGAACACCCACACAAACATAAGAAAAATCTAGCACAAGAACTATGGCAACTCTAAAAGTCCAAGTGTCTTCATTTCTCCAAGCAATTGCAAAACTTCCCCTGAACACGTGTTTAACTAGGCTGAACTGGCTGAAATGACAAATAAAGAATTCAGAATATGAATAGGAAAAAAGATCATTGAGGTTCTGGAGAAAGTTGAAACCCAACCCAAGGAATCTATGGCTTATAATAAAATGATACAGGATTTACAGATAAGCAAATGCTGAGGGATTATCACCACCAGTCCTGCCTCCCAAAGGAAGCACTAAATATGGAAAGGAAAAACTGGTGCCAGCCACTGCAAAAACACACCAAAATATAAAAAAAAATGACACTATGAAGACACTATGAAGACACTCTGAAGACCAACTAATGTGCAATAATAAAAAATAATCAGCTACCTTTATGACGACAGGATCAAATTCACGCATAAAATATTAACCTCAAATGTAAATGGACTAAATGTCCCAAATTAAAAGACACAGACAGGCAAATTAAATAAAGAGTCATGACCCATCAGTGTGCTGTATTCAGGAGACCCATCTCATGTGCAAAGACACACGTAAGCTCAAAATAAAGGGATAAAGGACTATTTACCAAGCAAATGGAACAGAAAAAAAAAAAAAAAACAGGGGTTGCAATCCTATTCTCTGATAAAAACAGACTTTAAACCAACAGAGACAAAGAAGGGCATTACATAATGGTAAAGGGAACAATGCAACGAGAAGAGCTAACTATCCTAAATATACATGCACCCAATACGGGAGCACCCAGATTCATAAAACAAGTTCTTAGAGACCTACAAAGAGAATTAGATTCCCACACAGTAAAAGTGGGTGCCTTTAATATCCTACTGTCAATATTAAACAGATCAATGAGACAAAAAATTAGCAAGGATATTCAGAACTTGAACTCAGCTCTGGACCAAGCAGTCCTAATAGACATCTACAGAATTCTCTATCCCAAATCAACAGAATATACATTCTTCTCAGCACCATATTGCACTTATTCTAAAACTGACCACATAATTGGAAGTAAAACACTCCTAAGCAAATGCAAAAGAATGGAAATAATAATAAACAGTCTCTCAGACCACAGTGCAATCAAATTAGAACTCAGGATTAAGAAACTCACTCAAAACCACACAACTACATGGAAACTGAACAATCTGCTCATGAGTGAATACTGGGTAAATAACAAAATTAAGACAGAAATAAATAAGTTATTTGAAACCAATGAGAACAAAGACACAATGTACCAGAATCTCTGACAACAGCTAAAGCAGTGTTTAGAGGGAAATTTACAGCACTAAATGCCCACATCAGCAAGTGGGAAAGATCTAAAATCGACATCCTAACTTCACAATTAAAAAAAAAAAACAGAGAAGCAAGAGCAAACAAATTCAAAAGCTAGTAGAAGACAAGAAATAACAAAGATCAAAGCAGACCTAAAGGAGACAGAGACACAAAAAGCCCTTCGAAAAGAAATCAATGAACCTAGGAGCTTGTTTTCTGAAAAGATTAACAAAATAGATAGATCGCTAGCCAGACTAAAAACGAAGAAAAGAGAGAACAATCAAATAGACACAATATAAAAAGATAAAGGGGGGCAGTTCCAAGATGGCCGGATAGGAATACCACCAGTCTACAGCTCCCAGTGTGAGGGACACAGAAGACGGGTGATTTCCGCATTTCCAAATAAGGTACCGGGTTCATTTCATGGGGGCTTGTCAAACAGTGGGTACAGGACAGAGGGTGCAGCCCACCAAGTGTGAGCTGAAGCAGGGCGAGGCATCACCTCACCCAGAAAGCTCAAGGGGTCAGGGAATTCCCTTTCCTAGCCAAGGGAAGCTGTAACAGATGACACCTGGAAAATCGGGTCACCCCACCCTAATACTGTGTTTTTCCAACAGTCTTAGCAAATGGCACACCAGGAGATTATATCCCACGCCTACCTCTGAGGGTCCCACACCCATGAAGCCTCACTCATTGCTAGCACAGCAGTCTGAGATCAAACTGCAAGGTGGCAGCGAGGCTGGGGTGGGGCGCCCGCCATTGCTGAGGCTTGAGTAGGTAAACAAAGGAGCCAGGAAGCTCGAACTGGGTGGAGCGCACCACAGTTCAAGGAGGCCTGCGTGCCTCTGTAGACTCCACCTCTGATGGCAGAGTGTAGCCAAACAAAAGGCAGCAGAAACCTCTGCAGACTTAAATGTCCCTGTCTAACAGCTTTGAAGAGAGTAGTGGTCATCCCAGAATGGAGTTTCAGATCTGAGAACAGACAGACTGTCGCATCAAGTGGGTCCCTGACCCCCAAATAGACTAACTGGGAGGCACCCCCAAGTAGGGGCAGACTGACACCTCACATGGCCAGGTAACCCTCTGAGATGAAGCTTCCAGAGGAACGATCAGGCAGCAACATTTGCTGTTCAGCCATATTCGCTGCTGTGCGGTCTCTGCTGCTGATACCCAGGCAAACAGGGTCTGGAGTGGACCTCCAACAAACTCCAACAGACCTGCAGCTGAGGGTCCTGACGGTTAGAAGGAAAACTAACAAACAGAAAGGACATTCACGCCAAAACCCCATCTGTACGTCACCATCATCAAAGACGAAAGGTAGATAAAACCACAAAGATGGGGAAAAAACAGATCAGAAAAGCTGAAAATTCTAGACATCAGAGCACCTCTCCCCTTCCAAAGGAACACAGCTCCTCACCAGCAAAGCTGCACAGAGAATGACTTTCACTAATTGAGAGAAGGCTTCAGATGATCAAATTTCTCCAAGCTAAAGGAGGAAGTTCAAAGTCACCACAAAGAAGCTAAAAACGTTGAAAAAAGATTAGACGAATGGCTACTTAGAATAACCAGTGTAGACAAGTCCTTAAATGACCTGATGGAGCTGAAAACCATGGCACGAGAACTACATGATGAATGCACAAGCTTCAGTAGCTGATTCAATCAACTGGAAGAAAGGGTATCAGTGATTGAAGATCAAATGAATGAAATGAAGTGAGAAGAGAAGTTTAGAGAAAAAAGAGTAAAAAGAAACAAGCAAAGCCTCCAAGAAATATGGGACTATGTGAAAAGACCAAATCTACGTCTGATTGGTGTACCTGAAAGTAACGGTGACAATGGAACGAAGTTGGAAAACACTCTGCAGGATATTATCCAGGAGAACTTACCCAATCTAACAAGGCAGGCCAACATTCAAATTCAGGAAATACAGAGAACACCACAAAGATACTCCTCGAGAAGAGCAACTCCAAGACACATAATTGTCAGATTCACCAAAGTTGAAATGAAGGAAAAAATGTTAAGGGCAGCCAGAGAGAAAGGTCGGCTTACCCACAAAGGGAAGGCCATCAGACTAACAGCAGACCTCTCGGCAGAAACTCTACAAGCCAGAAGAGAGTGGGGGCCAATATTCAACATTCTTAAAGAAAAGAATTTTCAACCCAGAAGTTCATATCCAGACAAACTAAGTTTCATAAGTGAAGGAGAAATAAAATCCTTTACAGACAAGCAAATGCTGAGAGATTTTGTCACCACCAGGCCTGCCCTACAAGAGCTCCGGAAGGAAACACTAAACATGGAAAGAACAAACACTACCAGTCACTGCAAAAAACTGCCAAATTGTAAAGACCATCAATGCTAGGAAGAAACTGCATCAACTAATGAGTAAAATAACCAGCTAACATCATAATGACGGGATCAAGTTCACACATAACAATATTAACCTTAAATGAAAATGGGCTAAATGCACCAATTAAAAGACAAAGACTGGCAAATTGGAAAAAGAGTCAAGACCCATCAGTGTGCTGTATTCAGGAGACCCATCTCACATGCAGAGACATACATAGGCTCAAAATAAAGGGATGGAGGAAGATCTACCAAGCAAATGGGAAAAAAAAAAAAAGCAGGGGTAGCAATCCTAGTCTCTGATAAAACAGACTTTTAAAAAACAAAGATCAAAAGAGACAAAGAAGGCCATTACATAATGGTAAAAGGATCAATTCAACAAGAAGAGCTAACTATCCTAAATATATATGCACCCAATACAGGAGCACCCAGATTCATAAAGCAAGTCCGTAGAGACTTACAAAGAGACTTACACTCGCACACAATAATAATGGGAGACTGTAACACCCCACTGTCAACATTAGACAGATGAACGAGACAGAAAGTTAAAAAGGATATACAGGAATTGAACTCAACTCTGCACCAAGCGGACCTAATAAACATCTACAGAACTCTCCACCCCAAATCAACAAAATATACATTCTTCTCAGCATCACGTTGCACTTACTCCAAAATTGACCACATAGTTGGAATTAAAGCACTCTTCATCAAATGTAAAAGAACAGAAATTATAACAAACTGTCTCTCAGACCACAGTGGAATGAAACTAGAACTCAGCATTAAGAAACTCACTCAAAACCACTCAACTACATGGAAACTGAAACAGCCTCCTCCTGAATGACTACTGGGTACATAACAAAAAGAAGGCAGAAATAAAGATATTCTTGGAAACCAATGAGAACAACAACACAACATACCAGAACCTGTGGGACACATTTAAAGCAGTGTGTAGAGGGAAATTTACAGCACTAAATGCCACAAGTGAAAGCAGGGAAAATCTAAAATTGACACCCTAACATCACAATTGAAAAGAACTAGAGAAGCAAGAGCAAACATATTCAAAAGCTAGCAGAAGGCAATAAATAACTATGATCGGAGCAGAACTGAAGGAGATAGAGACACAAAAAAACCCTTCAAAATATCAATGAATCCAGAAGCTGGTTTTTTGAAAAGACCAACAAAATTGATAGACCACTAGCAAGACTAATACAGAAGAAAAGAGAGAAGAATCAAATAGATGCAATAAAAAATGATGAAGGGGATATGACCATCGATCCCACAGAAATATAAACTACCATCAGAGAATACTATAAACACCTCTATGCAAACAAACTAGAAAATCTAGAAGAAATGGATAAATTCCTGAACACATACACTCTCCCAAAACTAAACCAGGAAGAAGTTGAATCCCTGAATAGATCAATAACAGGCTCTGAAATTGAGGCAATAATTAATAGCCTACCAACCAAAAAAAGTCCAGGGCCAGATGGATTCACAGCCTAATTCTACCAGAGGTACAAAGAGGAGCTGGTACTGTTCCTTCTGAAACTATTCCAATAGATAGAAAAAGAGGGTATCTTTCCTAACTCATTTTATAAGGCCAGCATCATCCTGATGTCAAAGCCTGGCAGAGACAAAACAAAAAAAGAGAATTTTGGACCAATATCCATGATAAACATCAATGCAAAAATCCTCAATAAAATATGGGTAAACAGAATCCAGCAGCACATTAAAAAGCTTATCCACTATGATCAAGTGGGCTTCATCCCTGGGATGCAAGACTGGTTCAACATATGCAAATCAATAAACGTAATCCAGCATATAAACAGAACCAAGGACAAAAACCATATGATTATCTCAATACATGCAGAAAAGGCCTTTGACAAAATTCAACAGCCCTTCATGCTAAAAACTCTCAATAAATTAGGTATTGATGGAATGTATCTCAAAATAATAAGAGCTATTTATGACAAACCAACAGCCAATATCATACTGAATGGGCAAAAACTGGAAGCATTCCCCTTGAAAACTGGCACAAGACAGGGATGCCCTCTCTCACCACTCTTATTCAACATAATGTTGGAAGTTCTGGCCAGGGCAATCAGGCAGGAGAAAGAAATAAAGGGTATTCAGTTAGAAAAATAGGAAGTCAAATTGTCCCTGTTTGCAGATGACATGATTGTATATTTAGAAAACCCCATCATCTCAGCCCAAAATCTCCTTAAGCTGATAAGCAACTCCAGGAAAGTCTCAGGATACAAAATCATTGTGCAAAAATCACAAGCATTCTTATACACCAATAACACACAAAGAGCCAAATCATGAATGAACTCCCATTCACAATTGCTTTAAAGAGAATAAAATACCTAGGAATACAACTTACAAGGGATGTGAAGCACCTCTTCAAGGAGAACTACAAACCACTGCTCAATGAAATAAAAGAGGACACAAACAAATGGAAGAACATTTCATGCTCATGGATAGGAAGAATCAATATCGTGAAAATGGCCATACTGCCCAAGGTAATTTATAGATTCAATGCCATCCCCATCAAGCTGCCAATGACTTTCTTCACAAAATTGGAAAAAACTACTTTAAAGTTCATATGGATCCAAGAAAGAGACCACATTGCCAAGGCAATCCTAAGCCAAAGGAACAAAGCTGGAGGCGTCATGCTACCTGACTTCAAACTATACCACAAGGCTACAGTAACCAAAACAGCATGGCGCTGGTATACCAAAACAGAGATATAGACCAATGGAACAGAACAGAGCCCTCAGAAATAATACCACATGTCTACAACAATCTGATCTTTGACAAACCTAACAAAAACAAGAAATGGGGAAAGGATTCCCTATTTAATAAATGGTGGTGGGAAAACTGGCTAGCCATATGTAGAAATCTGAAACTGGATCCCTTCCTTACACCTTATACAAAAATTAATTCAAGATGGATTAAAGACTTAAATGTTAGACCTAAAACCATAAAAACCCTAGAAGAAAACCTAGGCAATACCATTCAGGACATAGGCATGGGCAAGGACTTCATGTCTAAAACACCAAAAGCAATGGCAACAAAAGCCAAAATTGACAAATGGGATATAATTAAACTAAAGAGCTCCTGCACAGCAAAAGAAACTACCATCAGAGTGAACAGGAAACCTACAGAATGGGAGAAAATTTTTGCAATCTATTCATCTGACAAAGGGCTAATATCCAGAATCTACAAAGAACTCAAACTTACAAGAAAAAAACACCACCATCAAAAAATGGGTGAAGGATATGAACAGACACTTCTCAAAAGAAGACATTTATGCAGCCAACAGACACATGAAAAAATGCTCATCATCACTGGTGATGATCAGAGAAATGCAAATCAAAACCACCATGAGATACCATCTCACACTAGTTAGAATGGCGATCATTAAAAAGTCAGGAAATAACAGGTGCTGGAGAGGATGTGGAGAAAGAACACTTTTACACTGTTAGTGGGACTGTAAAGTAGTTCAACCATTGTGGAAGACAGTGTGGCGATACCTCAAAGATCTAGAACTAGAAATACCATTTGACCCAGCCATCCCATTACTGGGTATATACCCAAAGGATTATAAATCATGCTGCTATAAGGACACATGCACACGTATGTTTACTGCGGCACTATTCACAATAGCGAAGACTTGGAACCAACCCAAATGTCCATCAATGACAGACTGGATTAAGAAAATATGGCACATATACACCATGGAATACTATGCAGTCAAAAAAAGGATGAGTTCATGTCCTTTGTAGGGACATGGATGAAGCTGGAAACCATCATTCTCAGCAAACTATCGCAAGGACAAAAAACCAAACACCGCATGTTCTCAGTCATAGGTGGGAATGGAACAATGAGAACACTTGGACACAGGAAGGGGAACATCACACACCAGGCCTGTCGTGGGGTAGGGGGAGGGGGGAGGGATAGCATTAGGAGATATACCTAATATAAATGACGAGTTAACGAGTGCAGCACACCAACATGGCATATGTATACATATGTAACAAACCTGCACATTGTGCACATGTATCCTAGAAATTAAAATATAATTTAAAAAAAAAGATAAAGGGTATATCACCACAGATCCCACAGAAATACAAACTAACATCAGAGAACACTATAAAAAACCTCTACACAAATAAATTAGAAAATCTAGAAGAAATAGATAAATTCCTGGGCACATACACCCTCCCAAGACTAACCCAAGAAGTCAAATCCCTGTATAGACCAATAACAAGTTCTGAAATTGAGGCAGTAATTAATAGCCTACCAATCGAAAAAAGCCCAGGACCAGACAAAATCACAGCAGAATTCTACCAGAAGTACAGAGAGGATCTGGTACCATTGCTTCTGAAACTATTCCAGGAAATAGAAAAAGAGGAACTCCTCCCTAACTCATTTTATGAGGCCAGCATCATCCTGATTCCAAAACCTGACAGAGATACAACAAAAAAAGAAAATGTCAATATCCCTAATGAACATTGATGTGAAAATCCTCAATAAAATATTGGCAAACTAAATCCAGCAGTACATCAAAAAGCTTATCCACCATGATCAAGGCGGCTGCATCCCGGGGATGCAAGGCTGATTCAACATACACAAATCAGTTAACGTAATCCATCACAGAGCCAATGACAAAAACCACACAATTATCTCAATAGATGCAGAAAAGGCCTTCAATAGAATTCAATACCCCTTCATGCTAAAAACTCTCAATAAACGAGACATTGATGGAACATATCTCAAAATAGTGAGAGCTATTTATGACAACCCCATAGACAATATCATACTGAATGGGTAAAAGCTGGAAGTAATACCTTCGAAAACTGGCACAAGACAAGGATGCTCTCTCTCACCACTCCTATTCAACTTAGTATTGGAAGTTCTGGCCAGGGCAATCAGGCAAGAGAAAGAAAGGGTATTCAAATAGAAAGAGAGGAAGTCAACTTGTCTCTGTTTGCAGATGACATTATTGTATATTTAGAAAACCCCATCATCTCAGCCCAAAATCTCCTTAAGCTGATAAGCAACTTCAGTAAAGTCTCAAGATACAAAATCAATATGCAAAAATTACAAGCATTCCTAGACACCAATAATAGAAAAACAGAGAGCTAAATCATGAGTGAACTTCCATTCACAATTGCTACAATGAGAATAAAATACCTAGGAATACAACTTACAAGGGATGTGAAGAAACTCTTCAAGGAGAACTACAAACCACTGCTGAAGGAAATGAGAGAGTACACAAACAAATGGAAAAACATTCCATGCTCATGGATAGGAAGAATCAATATCATGAAAATGATCACATTGCTTAAAGTAATTTATAAATTCAATGCTTTTCCCATCAAGCTACCATTGACTTTGGTCACAGAATTAGAAAAAACAACTTTAAATGTCATATGGAACCCAAAAAAAAGAGCCTGTATAGCAAGATAATCCTAAGCAAAAAGAACAAAGCTGGAGGCATCACACTACCTGACTTCAAACTATACTACAAGGCTACAGTAACCAAAACAGCATGGTACTGGTACCAAAACAGAGATATAGACCAATGGAACAGAACAGAGGCCTCAGAAATAATACCACACATCTACAACCATCTGATCTTTGACAAATCTGACACAATCAAGCAATGGGGAAAGATTCCCTATTTAATAAATGATGCTAGGAAAAATGCTTGCCTTATGAAGAAAACAGAAACTGGACTCCTTTCTTATACCTTATACAAAAATTAACTCCAGATGGATTAAAGACTTAAAGGTAAAATCTAAAGCCATAAAAACCCTAGAAAAAAACCTAGGCAATACTATTCAGGATATAGGCATAGGCAAAGGCAAAGACTTCATGTCTAAAACACCAGAAGCAATGGCAACAAAAGCCAAAATTGACATATCGTATCTAATTAAACTGAAAAGCTTCTCCACAGCAAAAGAAACTATCATCAGAGTGAGCAGGCAACCTACAGAATGGGAGAAAATTTTTCCAATCTACCCATCTGACAAAGGGCTAATATCCAGAATCTACAAAGAACTTAAACAAATTTATAAGAAAAAAAAACCAACCCCATCAAAAAGTGGGCAAAGGAAACTTCTCAAAAGAAGACATTTATGCAACCAACAAACATATGAAAAAAATTCCATCATCACTGGTCATTAGAGAAATGCAAATCAAAACCACAATGAGATATTGCCTCATGCCTGTTAGAATGGTGATCACTGAAAAGTCTAGAAACAACAGATTCTGGTTAGGATGTGGAGAAATAGGAATGTTTTTACACTGTATGTGGGTGGTGTAAATTAGTTCAACCATTGTGGAAGACAGTGTGGTGATTCCTCAAGGATCTAGAACTAGAAATGCTATTTGACCCAGCCATCCCATTACCGAATGTATACCTAAAGGATTATAAATCATTCTACTATAAAGACACATGCGCATGTATGTTTATTGCAGCACTATTTACAATAGCAAAGACTTGGAACCAACCCAAATGCCCATCAATGATACACTGGATAAAGAAAATGTGGCACATATACACCATGGAATACTATGGAGCCATACAAAGAATGAGCTCATGTCCTTTGCAGGTACGTGGATGAAGCTGGAAACCATCATCCTCAGCAAACTAACACAGGAACAGAAAACCAGACACCACATGTTCTCACTCATAAGTGGGAACTGAATAATGAGAACACATGGACACAGGGAGGGGAACATCACATACCGGGGCCTGACAGGGGTTGGGGGAGAAGAGGAGGGAGAGCATTAGGACAAATACCTAATGCATGTGAGGCTTAAAACCTAGATGGCGGGTTGATAGGTGCAACAAACCACCATGGCACATGCATACCTATTTAACAAATCTTCACATTCAGCACATGTATCCCAGAACTTAAAGTAAAATAAAATAAAGAAATAAAAATAAAATGATACAGGATATCAAAGGCAAAATGACCAATTTAACAAATAACCAAATAGACCTGACAGAGCTGAAAAAATACTATAAAAGTTCCATACTGTAATTGCAAGATTAATAGCAAAATAGACCAAGCTAAAAACAGAATCTGCTCAGAGCTCAAAAACTTTTCTCCAAAATAACTCAGTCAATCAAAAATAAAGAAAAAAGAATGTAAAAAGAATGACTGAAATCTCTGTGAAATATAGCATTATGTAAAGAGACCAAATCTATGACTCATTATGTCCCTTAAAAAGACAGAGAGAAAACAAATAACTTGGAAAACACGTTTGAGGATATCATCCATAAAAATGTCCTCAACCTCACTAGAGAGGCCAAAATTCAAATCCGGAAAATGCAAAGAATGCCTAAGACAAACTGTACAAGACGACCATCACTAAAAAACTAGTCATCAGATCCTCCAAGGTCAAAATGAAAGAAAAAATGTTAAAGGCAGCTAGAGAGAAGGGGCAGGTTAAATACAAAAGAAACCCCATGAGTCTCCCTTTGGTCAACTACAAGGGGAACAGTGGACTTTTCAGCAGAAACCTTACAAGCCAGAAGAGATTGAAAGCCTATATTCAACATTCTTAAAGAAAAAAAACTCCAATTGAGAATTTCATATCAAGCCAAACTAAGCCTCATAAGCAAAGGAGAAATAAGATCCTTTTCAGACAACCAAATGCTAAGGGAATTTGTTACCAGCAGACCTGCTTTATAAGAGGCCCTTAAGGGAGTGCTAAACATGGAAAGGAAAGACCATTATTGGCCACCACAAAAACACACTTAAGTACATAGACCATTGACACTACAAAGCAACCATACAACCAAGACTGCATTATAGCCAGCCAACAACACATGTAACACAACAAGATCAAATCAAGTCGACACATATCAATGTTAACCTCAAATGTAAATGGGCTGAATGCCCAAACTAAAAGGCACAGAGTGGCAAGTTGGACAAAGAAGCAAGACCCAACAGCATGCTGTCCTCAAGAGACCCATTTCACATGCAATGACACCTATGGGCTCAAAGTAAAGGGATGGAGAAAAATCTACCAAACATATGGAAAACAACAAAAAAGCCAAGTTTGCTATTCTTTGTTGTTGTTGTTGTTGTTGTTGTTGTTGCTGTTGCTTTGAGACAGAGTCTCAGTCTCTCACCAAGGCTGGAGTTCAGTGGTGCAAACACAGCTTACTGCAACCTCAATCTCCAGGGCTCATGTGATCCTCCCACCTCAGCCCTATGAGCAGCTGGGACCAGAGGTGCACACCACCATGGCTCAGTTATTTTTTTTTATTTTTTATAGAGATGAGGTCTCCCTATGCTGCTGAGGCTGGTATCAAACTCCTGGGCTCAAGCAACCCTCCCACCTTAGCATCTCAAAATGCTGGCATTATAGGCATGAATCACCATGCCCAGCCTAGGGGTTGATAATCTAATTTCATACAAAACAGACTTTAAATCAACAACAATGAAAAAACACAAAGAAAAGCATTACATAATAGTAAAACGTTCAATTGAACAAGAAGACTTAACTATCCTAAATATGTATGCACCCAAAACAACACCACCCAGATTCATAAAACAAGTTCTTAGAGGCCTATGAAGAGACTTAGATAACTACACAATAACAGCAGGAGAATGCAACATGCCACAGACAGTATTAGACAGATCTTCAAGGTGGAGAACTAAAAAGATATTCAGGATCTGAATATCGACACTTGACCAAATGGGCCTAATAGACATCTACAGAACTCTCTACACAAAAACAATAGAATATACATTCTTCTCATCTGCCCAAAGCCATGAAAGAATCTTAAGCAAATTCAAAAAAAACTCAAAATCATACAAACCACACTCTCAGACCACAGCACAATGAAAATAGAAGTCAGTAATAAGAAGATATCACTCAAGACCATATAATTACATGAAAATTAAACAACCTACACCTGAATGACTTCTGGGTAAACAATGAAATTAAGGCAGAAATCAAGAAATTCACTGAAACTAATGAGAACAAAGATAAAAAATACCAGAATCTCTGAGACATAGCTAAAGTAATGTTAAGAGAAAAGTGTATAGTGCTAAATATTCACATCACAAAATTAAAAAGATCTCAAGTAGGGGTGGTTGGCAAGATGGTCAAACAGGAACAGCTCTGGTCTGCAGCTCCCAGCAAGATCAACATAGAAGGCAGGTGATTTCTGCATTTCCAACTGAGGTGCCTGGCTCATCTCACTGGGACTGGTTAGACAGTGGATGCAACCCATGGAGGGTGAGGAGAAGCAGGGTGGGGTGTTGCCTCACCCAGGGAGCACAAGGGGTTGGGGAACTCCCTCCCATGGCCAAGGGAAGCTGTGAGGGACTGTGCCATGAGGAACAGTGCATTCCAGCCCATATACTACGCTTTTCCCACAGTCTTCGCAACCCACAGACCAGGAGATTCCCTCTGGTGCCTATGTCACCAGGGTCCTAGGTTTCACCAACAAAACTGGACGGCCATTGGGCAGACACTGAGCTAGCTGCAGGAGTTTCTTTTCATAACCCAGTGGTGCCTGGAATGCCAGTGAGATGGAACAGTTCACTCCCCTGGAAAGAGGGCTGAAGTCAGGGAGTCGAGTGGTCTAGCTCAGTGGATCCCACCCCCACGGAGACCAGCAAATTAAGATCCACTGGCTTGAAATTCTCACTGCCAGCACAGCAGTCTGAAGTCAACCTGGGACATTCCAGTTTGGTGGGGGATGGGGCGTCTGCCATTACTGACGCTTGAGTAGGCGGTTTTCCCATCACAGCATAAACAAAGCCTCTGGGAAGTTCGAACAGGGCGGAGTCCACCGCAGCTTGGCAAACCACTTTAGCCAGATTGCCGCACTAAATTCCTCCTCTCTAGGCAGGGCATCTCTGAAAGAAAGGCAGCAGCTCCAGTCAGGGCCTTATAGATAAAAATTCCCATCTCCCTGGGACAGAGCTCCTGGAGGAGGGTGTGGCAGTGGACGCAGCTTCAGCAGACTTAAATATTCCTGCCTGCCAGACCTGAAGAGAGCAGCAGATCTCCCAGCACAGCACTCAACCTCTGCTAAGGGACAGACTGCCTCCTCAAGTGGGTCTCTGAACCCCATGCCTCCTGACTGGGAGACACCTCCCAGCCGGGGTTGACAGACACCTCATACAGGAGAGCTCCAGCTGGCATCTGGCAGGTGCCCTCTGGGATGAAGCTTCCAGAGGAAAAAACAGGCAGCAATCGTTGTTGTTCTGCAGCCTCCACTGGTGATACTTAGGCAAACAGGGTCT
Organism: Papio anubis; assembly: GCF_008728515.1. Taxonomy (NCBI): domain Eukaryota; kingdom Metazoa; phylum Chordata; class Mammalia; order Primates; family Cercopithecidae; genus Papio; species Papio anubis. The sequence goes on along the minus strand of NC_044982.1, from coordinate 57,054,314 downwards.
GCAGTGGGCCTCCAGCAAACTACAGCAGACCTGCAGCAGAGGGACCTGACTGTTAGAAGGAAAACTAATGAACAGAAAGGAATAGTATCAACATCAACAAAAAAGGACGTCCACACCAAAACCCCATCTGAAAGTCACCAACATCAAAGACCAAAGGTAGATAAATCCACGAAGATGGGGAGAAACCAGCGCAAAAAGTCTGAAAATTGCAAAAACCAGAATGCCTCTTCTCCAAACAATCACAGCTCCCTGTCAGCAAGGGAACAAAACTGGATGGAGAATGAGTTTGACGAATTGACAGAAGTAGGCTTCAGAAGGTGGGTAATAACAAACTCCTCTAAGCTAAAGGAGCATGTTCTAACCCAATGCAAGGAAGCTAAGAACCTTGAAGAAAGGTTAGACGAATTGCTAACTAGAATAATCAATTTACAGAAGAACATAAATAACTTGATGGACCTGTAAAACACAGCACAAGGAATTCGTGAAGCATACACAAGTATCAATTGCTGAATCAATCAAGCAAAAGAAAGGCTATCAGAGATTTAAGATCAACTTAATGCAGTAAAGCATGGAGACAGAATTAGAGAAAAAAGAATAAAAAAGAACAAACAAAGCCTCCAATAAATATGGGAGTATGTGAAAAGACCAAAACTGCATTTGATTGGTGTAACTGAATGTGACAGAGAGAATGGAACCATGTTGGAAAACACTCTTTAGGATATTATCTAGCAGAACTTCCCCAGCCTAGCAAGACAGGCCAATATTCAAATTCAGGAAATACAGAGAACACCACAAAGATACTCCTCAAGAAGAGTAACCCCAAGACACATAATCATCAGATTCACCAAGGTTGAAATGAAGGAAAAAATGTTAAGGGCAGCCAGAGAGAAAGGTCAACTTACCCACAGAGGGAAGCCCGTCAAACTAACAGCTGATCTCTCTGCAGAAACCCTACAAGCCAGAAGAGAGTCGGGGACAATATTCAACATTCTTAAAGAGAAGAATTTTCAACCCAGAATTTCAATTCAGTCAAACTAAGCTTCATAAGCAAAGGAGAAATAAAATCCTTTACACACAAGCAAATGCTGAGAGATTTTGTCACCACCAGGCCTGCCTTACAAGAGCTCCTGAAGGAAGCACTAAATATGGAAAGGAACCAACGGTACCAGCAACTGTAAAAACATACCAAATTGTAAAGGCCATTGACATTATGAAGAAACTGCAACAACTAATGGTCAAAATAACCAGCTATCATCATAATGATAGGATCAAATTCACACATAACAATATTAACCTTAAATGTAAATGAGCGAAATGCCCCAAATAAAAAGACATAGACTGGCAAATTAGATAAAGAATCAAGACCCATCGGTGTGCTGTGTTCGGGAGAACTATCTCACATGCAAACACACACATATGCTCAAAGTAAAGGGATGGAGGAATATTTACCAAGCAAATGGAAAGCAAATAAAAGCAGGGGTTGCAATCCTAATCTCTGATAAAACAGACTTTAAACCATCAAAGATCAAAAGAGACAAAGAAGGGCATTACATAATGGTAAAAGGATTAACACAATAAAAAGAGATAACTATCCTAAATATATATGCACCCAATACGGGAGCACCCAGATTCATAAAGCAAGTTCTTAGAGAACTACAAAGAGACTTAGACTCCCAAACAATAATAGTGGGAGACTTTAACACTTTAACACCCCACTGTAAATATTAGACAGATCAATGAGACAGAAAAATAACACGAATATTCAGGACTTGAACTCAACTCTGGACCAAGAGGACCTAATAGATGTCTACAGAACTCTCCACCCCAAATCAACAGAATATGCATTCTTCTCAGCACCATATTGCATTTATTCTAAAATTGACCACATAATTGGAAGTAAAACCCTCCTCAATAAATGCAAAAGAATGGAAATCATAACAAACAGTCTCAGACCACAGTGCAATCAAATTAGAACTCAGGATTAAGAAACTCACTCAAAACCACACAACTACATGGAAATTGAAGAACCAGCTCCTGAATGACTACTGGGTAAATAATGAAATGATGGCAGAAATAAAGACGTTCTTTGAAACCAATGAGAACAAAGACACAACGTACCAGAATCTCTGGGACATGGCTAAAGCAGTGTTTAGAGGGAAATTTATAGCACTAAATGCCAACAAGAGAAAGCAGGAAATATCTAAAATCGACACCCTAACATCACAATTAAAAGAACTAGAGAAGCAAGAGAAAACAAACTCAAAAGCTAGCGGAAGACAAGAAATAACTAAGATCAGAGCAGAACTGATAGAGACACGAAAAATTCTTCAAAAAATCAATGAATCCAGGAGCTGGTTTTTTGAAAAGATAAACAAAATAGATAGATTGATAGCCAGATTAATAAAGAAGAAAAGAGAGAATAATCAAAAAGAAACAACAAAAAATGATAAAGGGGATATCACCACTGATCCCAGAGAATACAAACTACAACCAGAGAATACTATAAACACCTCTACACAAATAAACTAGAAAATCTACAAGATTTTCTTGTAGATTTTATATAATGTATATAATACATTATTATATATTTAGAAAATCCCATCATCCAAGCCCAAAATTTCCTCAAGCTGGTAAGCAACTTCAGCAAAGACTCAAAACACAAAATCAATGTGCAAAAATCACAAGCATTCCTAGACACCAATAATAGAAAAACAGAGAGCCAAAACATGAGTGAACTCCCATTCACAATTGCTACAAAGAGAACAAAATACCTAGGACTACAATTTACAAGGGATGTGAAGGAACTCTTCAAGGAGAACTACAAACCACTGCTCAAGGAAATGAGAGAGGACACAAACAAATGGAAAAACATTCCATGCACAAGATCCATATTGTGAAAATGACCATACTGCCCAAAGTAATTTATAGATTCAATGCTATCCCCATCAAGCTACCATTGACTTTCTTCACAGAATTAGAAAAAGCTACTTTAAAGTTCATATGGGACCAAAAAAGAGGCCACATAGCCAAGACAATCCTAAGCCAAAAGAACAAAGCTGGAAGCATCACACTACCTGACTTCAAACTATACTACAAGGCTACAGTAACCAAAACAGCAAGGTACTGGTACCAAAACAGAGATATAGACCAATGGAACAGAACAGAGACCTCAGAAATAACACCACACATCTACAACCATCTGATTGTTGACAAACCTGACAAAACAAGCAATGGGGAAGGGATTCCCTATTTAATAAATGGTGTTGGAAAAACTGGCTAGCCACATGCAGAAAACTGAAACTGGGTCCCTTCCTTACATCTTATACAAAAATTAACTCCAGAAGGATTAAAGACTTAAACATAAAACCTAAATCCATAAAAACCCTAGAAGAAAACCTAGGCAATACCACTCAGGACATAGGCATGGGCAAGGACTTCATGACCAAAACACCAAAAGCAATGGCAACATGAGCCAAAATAGACAAATGGGATCTAATTAAACTAAAGAGCTTCCACTCAGCAAAAGGAACTATCATGAGAGTGAACAGGCCAACTACAGAATGGGAGAAAATTTTTGCAATCTACTCATCTGACAAAGGGCTAATATCCAAAATCTACTAAGAACTTAAACAAATTTACAAGAAAAAAACAAACAACCTCATCAAAAAGAGGGTGAAGGATATGAACAGACACTTCTCTAAATAAGACATTTATGCAGCCAACAGACATATGAAAAAAAGCTCGTAATCACTGGTCATTAGGGAAATGCAAATCAAAACCACAAGGAGATACCATCTCATTCAGTTAGAATGGCGATCATTAAAAAGTCAGGAAATGACAGATGCTGGAGAGGATGTGGAGAAATAGGAACACTTTTACACTGTTGGTGGGAGTGTAAATTAGTTCAACCATTGTGGAAGACAGTGTGGTGATTCCTCAAGGATCTAGAACTAGAAATACCATTTGACCCAGCCATCCCATTACTGGGTATATACCCAAAGGATTATAAATCATGCTGCTATAAAGACACGTGCACACATATGTTTATTGCGGCACTATTCACAATACCAAAACTTGGAACCAACCCAAAAGCCCATCAATGATGGACTGGATAAAGAAAATGTGGCACATATGCACCATGGAATACTATGAAGCCATAAAAAGGATGAGTCCATGTCATCTGCAGGTACATGGATGAAGCTAGAAACCAACATTCTCAGTAAACTAACACAAGAACAGAAAACCAAACACTGCATGTTCTCACTCATAAGTAGGAGTTGAACAATGAGAACACATGGACACAGAGAGGGGAACATCACATACCAGGGCCTGTCAGGGGATGAGGGGGTAGGAGAGGGATAGCATTAGGAGAAATACGTAATGTAGATTACTGGTTGATGGGTGCAGCAAACCACTATGGTATGTGTATACTTATGTAACAAACCTGCATGTTCTGCACATGTACCCCAGAACTTAAAGTATAATAAATAAATTAAATAAATAAATAAAAAGATCTCAAGTAAACAACTTAACACCGAACCTTGAGGAACTAGAAATACGAGAGAAAACCAACCCCAAAGGTAGCAGAAGACAAGTAACAACCAATATCAGAGGTGAACTTAAGGAAACTGAAACACACACACACACGCACATGCACAAAACCACAAAAAATCAACAAACCAGACATCAGACCTTTAAAAGTATAAATAAGATAGACAGCTAACTAGATTAATAAAAAATGAATATCCAAATGAACACAATTAGAAATGACAAAGGAGACATTACCACCAACCCCACGGAAATACAAAAATCCATCAGAGACTATTATGAACACCTCTATACATCTACAAGAAATGAGTAATTCCTGGAAATATACAACCTCCCAAGACTGAACCAGGAGGAAATTTAAACCTTGAACAGACCAATAATGAGTTCCCAAATTGAATCAGTAATAAAAAGCCTACCAACTGGAAAAAGCCCAGGACCAGACAAACTTACAGCTGGATTCCACCAGACATACAAAGAAGATCTGGTACCATTCCAACTGAAACTGTTCCAAAAAATTGAGGATAAGGGACTCCTCCCTAACTCATTCTATGAGGCCAGTATCATCCTGATACCAAAACCTGGCAAAGACTCAAGAAAAGAAAGAAAATTTCAGGCCAATATCTCAGTCTCTCACCAAGATGAGATGAACAAAGATGCAAAAATCCTCTACAAAATACTAGGTAATTAATACAGCAGCACATCAAAAAGCTAATTCACCATGATCAAGTTGGCTTTATCTCTGGGATGCAAGGTTGGCTTAACATATGTAAATCAATAAATGTGATTCATCACATAAACAGAACTAAAAACAAAAAACACATAATCATCTCAATAGATGCAGAAAAGGCTTTCAGTAAAATTCAACATCCCTTCATATTGAAAACTCTCAACAAACTAGGCATTGAAGGAATATGCTTCAAAATAATAAGGGCCATCTATCACAAACCACAGCCAACATCATACTGAACAGGCAAAAGCTAGAAGCTTTCCTCGTAAGAACTGGAACAAGACAAGGATGTTCATTCTCACCACTCCTATCCAACATAGTACTGGAAGTCCTAGCTAGAAAAATCAGGCAAGAGAAAGTAATAAAGTGCATCCAAATAGGAAGAGAGGAAGTTAAACTATCTCTGCAGACATATGATTTTGCACCTAGAAAACTCTAGAGTCTCTGCTCAAAAGTCCTTAGATCTGATAAATAACTATAGCGAACTTTCAGGATACAAAATCAACGTACAAAAATCAGTGGCATTTCCATATACCAATAATGTCTAAGTTGAATGTCAAATCAAGAACACAATGCCATTCACAATGACCACAAAAAATTAAATACATAGTAATACAGCAAACCAGAGAGGTGAACAATATCTACAATGAGATTTGCAAAACACTGTAGAAAGAAATCAGAGATGACACAAACAAACAGGAAAACATTACATGCTCATAGATAGGAAGAATCAATATTATTAAAATGACCATACTGTCCAAAGCAATTTACAAATTCAATGCTATTCCTATCAAACTACCAATGACATTCTTCACAGAGTTAGAAAAAAACTATTTTTAAATTCATATGGAACCAAAAAGAGCCTAAATAGCCAAGGCAGTCCTAAGCAAAAAGAGTAAAGCTGAAAGTATCACATTACCCGACTTCAAACTATGCTACAAGGCTACAATTACCAAAACAGCATAGTACTGGTACAAAAACAGACACATAGGCCAATGGAACAGAATAGAGAGCCCAGAAATTAAGCCACACACCTACAACCAACTGATCTTCAACAAAGTTGAAAAAAACAAGCAATGGGGAAAGGACTACCTATTCAATAAATGGTGCTGGGATAACTGGCTAGCCATATGCACAAGATTGAAACTAGACCCCTTCCTTACTCCATATACAAAAATCAACTCAAAATGGATTAAAAACTTGAATGTAAAAAGCCAAAACTATAAAACCTGGAAAATAACCTAGGAAATATCATCCTGAATATAGGCCCTGCCGAAGATTTCATGACAAAGATGCCAAAAGCAATCTCGACAAAAACAAAAATTGACAAATGGGACCTAATTAAACTAAAGAGCTTCTGCACAGCAAAAGAGACTATCAACAGATTAAATGGACAACCTACAGAATGGGAGAAAATATTTGCAAACTATGCATTCAACAAAGGTCTAATATCCTGAATCCATAAGGAGCTTAAACAAATTAACAAGCAAAAAAGAAACAACCCCATTAAAAAGTGGGCAAAGGATATGAACAGACTCTCTTCAAAAGTAGACACATATACAGCCAATAAGCATATAAAAAATGTTCAACATCACTAACTAGAGCAATACAATCAAAGCCACAATTAGATACCATCTCGCACCAGTCAGAATGGCTATTATTAAAAAGTCAAAAAATAGCGGATGGTGGTGAGACTACAGAGAAAAGGGAACACTTATACACTGCTGGTGGAAATGCAAATTAATTCAGCCATTATGGAAAGCAGTGTGGCAATTTCTCAAATAACTTAAAACAGAACTACCATTTCACCCAGCAATTCCATCATTGAGTATACACCCCAAAGGAATGTAAATTACTCTGCCATAAAGACACATGCTCGTGTGTCTTCATTGCAGCACTATTCACAAAAGCAAAGACATAGAAGCAACCTAAATGCCCATCAACAAAGATTGGATAAAGAAAATGTGACACATATATACCATGAAATACTATGCAGCCATAAAATAAAAATGAGGTCGGCCGGGTGCAGTGATTCACGCCTGTAATCCCAGCACTTTGGGAGGCTGAGGCAGGTGGATCACTTGAGGTCAGGAGTTTGATACCAGCCTGACCAACGTGGTGAAACCCTGTCTCTATCAAAAGATACAAAAATTAGCCAGGCGTTGTGGTGCATGTCTATAGTCCCAGTTACTCAGAAGGCTGAGGTGACAGAATCGCTTGAACCCTGGAGGCAGAGGTTGCAGTGAGCCAAGATTGTGCCACTGCATTCCAGCCTGAGTGACAGAGTGAGACCCTGTCTCAAAAAAAAAAAAAATTTTTTTTAATGAGATCATGTTTTTTGCAGCAACATGATGGAGCCAGAGGCCATTATCCTAAGTGAACTAACACAGGAACAGAAAACTAAACACCACGTGTTCTCACAAGTGGGAGCTAACATTGTATACATATAGACAGAAAGAAGGAAATATTAGACACCAGGGCCTACTTGACGGTGGAGGGTGGAGGGAAGGAGGGAAGGAGGGAAAGGACCCAAAAACTACCTGTCCAGTACTATGTTTATTACCCTATTACCCAGGTGATGAAATAATCTGTACACCAAACTCCCAAAACATGCAATTTTTCTATGTAACAAACCTGCACATGTACCCTGAAACTAAAAGTTTAAAAATAAATATAAATAAATAAAAATAAAATAATCAGGGAAAAAAAGAGTGAGGTTATTCTAGTTTATCTGGGTGGGCCCAATATAACCACAATAGTACTTAAATTCAGAAGAAGGAGGTAGAAGAGTCCATGTCAGGGTGATAGGGTGAGAGAAAGACTCCATCAGCTACTGGTTTGGAAGACGGAAGTGGGACATGAGCCATGGAATGCTGGCAGACTCTAGAAGCTGGAAAAGGCAAGAAAATAGATTCTCCCCTAAAGCCTCCAGAAGATCACAGCTCTGTTGACACCTGATTTTTAGCAAGGCCTGTTTTGGACTTCTAACCTCCAGAACTGTAAGATTAATAAACCTGTATTGTTTTAAGCTACAAAATGTGTGGTAATCTGTTATAGCAGTGATAGGAAGCTATTGCACTATTACTTTTAGGGGTACTATGAGGATTAAATGAGTAGTATCTGTAAGAGTGTTCTTGGCATATGCCAGCCTCGTCTGAGCATCATCTAGCTCCCTATATGGGGAGGATATCTGAGGGTTCAATGTCCTTGGCTGCCCAGTGCACTTGGGATAGCACTACTTCAATATATAATTTCATAAATTATGATAAATATACTCAAATGTAGTTATGTAAATACAAGACTTCAAGACACAATTTTAGACCATGTAGTTTAAGATATAGACAATATTATAAGGCATTTTCTTCTAAGTCCCAATGTCATTTCTCTTTCACCAAAATGCTGTGTCTGGATAGAAGACAATTGAATTGACTCTGAAGATCGGAGTCTTATAACTGTAGATGCCAGTTCTGAAACTAAGAATTGCTATGCAATTTCTTACCTCCTCCTTTCCATCACCTAAAAAGGACAGATTTTTATATTCACTATTGAGGATTTCTGTCCTTAATAGCCTGAACCAATGCAAAGACAATGATTAATATTTGCACTAATTAGGGAAGGGCACATTCATTATCAACTGTAATCATTCATTGGCTTAAACTGGAGTCTCTTTTGTTTAATAAACTCACCACTGCCATTTATTAAAATACAATACATAGCCAGGAACACCCTCCTGCCATGCATCACCTGGCTATGTCCCACTGGAGATTCAAACTCTGTGAGGCACCCCCTGAATGGCAAAGTTCTCCCACACATGGGAGAGTGTTCTTCCTTTTTATTCCTGTTGTTACCTGTGCTGATCTCTCTCATAGACTTACCCAGGTATGCTGACGTGATTACTGGCTTTCTCTATAGCCTCCCCCACCGGGCTGTGAGCCCCCTTGAGTACAGGCATTATGTTTATACCTAACTGGAAGAGAGTATGTTGAACTTATCAAATCCAAATTTGATTAGTTTCTGAATTTTCCTAATGTCACTTTAAAAAAATAACTGCTTCCAAAAGGGAGAAAATTCTAGTCCTAAAGGAGGCGTCCGAAACTGAGGGTATGCCCTCTGAATGTCTGCTTTACACTCATGACTTTGAGCCTGAGATCAGGGTGGTAGCCTGAGCTCACTGTACCTTGTAAGAAGCCAAAGGCCAAGTCCACAAAGAGAACCAACTGCAGGTCTCAAAGCATTACAAAATTCAAAAACTGAATTAATTTCCTTTAGCAAGTTTTCTATAAGGGGCTGAAAATTTGAGAGAGTTTCTAAAAAACCTTCAATCCTCTCATCTGGCAAGAGTCTTGGGTTTTTGCCTAACCTCAGGAAACACAACTTCCATGCATGCTGCAAGCAAATCATACCCTCAGACAGGTGACCCTGGAAACCTGGAGTGAAGAGTTATGCTGTTCAGGACAGTAGTCACTAGCCACATGTGGCCGTCGAACACTAGAAGTACTCTAAGTGTGAAATATACACCCAATCTTGAAGGCAATACAAAGAATGTAGACTATTTCATTAATAATTTTTATATTGATTGGATATTGAAATAACATTTTTGATGTGTTGGATTAAACAAAATACGTTATTAAAATTAAATTAACCTGTTTCTTTTACTTTTTTAAATGTGACTATATGAATCTGACATGTGTAAAATTACACCTGTGACTTATGCTATGTTTCTGTAAAACACCTTGTAACTATGAGGTAGGCAGAGAGAGGTTACATAACTGGACAAAGGCTCACAGTAAGTTTTGAACCCAGGTAGTGAGACCCCAAACGCCACACCCTTAGTCACTGGCCTATATGATTAAATATACATCTAAAGCACTTAGCACAGTGGCTGACACATGGTGAATATTTAATAAACGTTAGCAATTTGTAATACAACTTAATTTTGTCTCTCACTGTCTTATTACAATATATTCAGTGGGTTTGTTTCTTCCCATGCTCTTGGTCAAAACCTCAGACATCCCTATAACTTTTCTCATTACTTTTGGGTAATGTAAAGTCCTATGGCCATGTTAAGTGGCAAAAAAAAAATCTTGATTCAGAAATTATCAGAAAATCAGGCCACATTATATTAGTCAAAACATCTAGTCCTACCTTCTCCTACCAATACCCACCCACCTTCCCGTCTCCAACCCATCTGCCTCCCACTCCATCCTACCTGCAGCCATAAATAAATCTTTCAGAGTGAAGTGGATTGTTCGCTGTGACAATGTTTGGTCTGGGAATGTGACTCAGAATGTCAACCCTTATCACCAAACTGCTCTTTCTCGTTTGCTTTTTCATTAGAATATCAGAAGAAAAAAATCAAGTGAGTAGTTTTTTATTTGTATCACAGGTCCTAAACCATTAGCTTTTATTATATGAGGTAAAACCCTAAAGAAATATTTTTGTTGCAGTAACATTGGTTAAGAGTTTACTTTCTTTACTGCTGTAAATTAAGTGAGAATTGTATGCCCTCCTTCACCCCATTCATGATTAAACCAATCTTATAAAAACTGGATTGTTCCTGGAATGTTCATGACTTGGCTAAAGGTGTCACTGTCTTCATGAGGTCCATTTCACCAGCAATTTATCCAAAGGAAGGCTATGCTGATTCCAGTCAGGTTTCAGCAATCCACTTAAAACTTGCTAATTTCACTTCTTGGAAATTATTCCCCCAGCATTTCCTGTAACTGTGCCTTATCTGATTCTTTCACCCCAGAATGTTATTTTTATTGCAGTGTAAAACAGAAAACATTTTGAATTAGAATTGGAAGTCCTGACTGGTTTTCCATTTGATGCTGAATAATTTAATCCTGGTTAACTAGGCATGTGGAGCCCTCAATGCACCCTGCAGAAAGGCTCAGCCTGACTTCTGGCGATGTTTCTGGAAAACAGCTAATTGTCAGAAGCCATGTGTAGTAATAATGAGCACATCTTTGCCTCTTTTGCCCTCATGAGGGAAACTGGAGATTTCTAAAGTGGTATTTAGATGAGCTATGACGCTTTTTCAATGTTCTAAATTATAAAATGGAACATCCTGAAAGCAACTGGACTATCCATTTTACCCAGCTCTCAGTTCAAAGGGAATGTGTCTACCTCGAGACTCTTACTCTGGGATTTCCCCGGAAACAGAGAGTTAGCCTCAAGTCACTTTTCACTTTTTTTTATTTAAGAAAAACGGGCAATTGCCTTTGTTCTGCAGCCTTCCAAAATTCAAATTTATTCTTCCGAAGATGTAGGCAGAGTTACAAGGTGAAGATTTGTGCCTGTGCTAATTAGCAGCTCCTACTTCAGTTTGAGGGCTTAGGCTCTAAAAAAGCAAAGGAGACCGATAGGACCAGAGTACTTCTGGAATCCTTATAGAAGTGCTTCTTTGACAAATGTAAATTTTCAGACTGAAAAATCACATCTATTCTTAAATATATTTTCATCAGAATCTGACAGCCCTGCAAGTGCCTTCTGCCTATATTCGTTTATTAAATGTTGACTTCATATAACCAACCATTTTCATCTTTTAGAAACGTTTCATCTGTTCAAACAGAAGAAAGCTGTCAACGTAATTTTAATTCTTTTTCTGACACATCTTTTTATGTTTCTATATTTGTGTTTTTTTCTTTCTCATATTATTTGGTCTATTATATGAAAGAATCTCCTTTCAAGTACTGATAAGAGAAAATTCAGGAGGACATCAAATTCAATTGATTTTATTTTATTGTGTTCTTAAGGATGAAATGTATCCAAGGAATCAGATTTATAGAGCTGAAAGGGAGCTTTAAGATCCTTCCACATCTGAGAGCACAGACTGAAAGTCCTGCTCAGAATGCATACCCCGGAGCGACTTCTGTTTGATTGCTCTGCAAAGGCAGCTCAAGCTTTTTAAAAGATGATACCTGTCACAGGACAGGCATTATCCTGTACCACAATCAAGGCAATTTTGTATCTACCATATTACATCCCTGCAACCTCACCTATTTACTCTAATCACATGCTTCTTGCACACAGGTGGGTTTGATCAATAGCTTTACTTCTTAGCAAATGGTACTAAAGTCCAAAGAGACTAATAATCTGCCCATGATCTATTTCTGGTTGGTGACAATACCAAAGGCTAGAACCAGAGATTCTCAACCACCAAGCCATTCTTCTCTCCATTGTGATATATTCTTCACCACATTTAAGGGATAAAAGAGTCACTGCATCATCACTGTGCATTTCAGCACTGCTTCTCCTATTGGGGACCCTGACATCCACTCCTATACACAAAGAAATTGCCAGATAGTTGACAGTTGAACAAAAACTGCAAAATTTAGAGGCTATCAAAGGCCAAAGACTTCCTCATACAAGCTCTAGAGATGGAGGCTCCTTTTCTAAAGCTCTCTATGGTCTTTGGCTAATAGTTATTATTTATTGAGCCACTAGTACCTGCCAGCAGCATGCAAAGCACTATCACTTAATCATTTCATATTATCTCATTTAATCTTCACTAAGCTATGAAGTAGGTCTTGTTTTACACATAAGGAAACTGACGCATGGAGACCAATAAATCTCCCAGGGTCACACAGCCAGTGAGTGACCATGGTAGAACTTTATTTGAAAACAAGTTCACTATACTATTACTACCAGTAAGTAACTTCTTCTCCATATAGTCAAATCAAGCAAAATTTTACTGAAAATCGTTTTTACCCTATCTTTCCTTTTATCCTGGCCTATCCTTGATCAAAAAGAGAAAATATGTTACTAGTCTTCTCCCAAACCTTGAAAATTTTATCATCAAATCAGTTTATGACTTTCCTAAAAACCCTCAACAAAGGACTGATGGTACATCCCAGTGCTTGAACTTGTTAGGGTTATGGCCTAAATTCGTTACACTGATTCTTATTATGTTTTCAACACAATAGAGTAACTTCACCACCCACCAGACTATATTCTATTCTATTCCGTTCTCTTACTTTTGTCACAAGTCAAATAACTCCAAATCCTTGCAGTATTATTCAAAGGGTCTATTTCCAATAGTGTAAGCATATTTATTCATCTTTTCTACATGAGTGGTCTTCTAACTAGGGTGTGTGGATGCAAAAACTCTTCCTTGGGCTCTCTGAGAGTCCCGTGAGTGTCGATTTCCAGATTCTCAGATACCATCTATCCTCTTTCCTAAAAATGACCTTCCTGAGAACAAATGTAATCGGAGCACCATGCTGTCTCTCTGTTCCCTCCTCCTCTTTCATAATAGCCCTTGTCCTGTTTTGTGAAAGAAAGGCAGACCTCACCCTTGCCGCATCTTACAGCTGTGCATTACTCTGCAATGAAGAAGCTTCAGGGGCAACAAAGGGACAAATCAAAACATTGCTGTTGACCTTGTTGTTGAGAAAGTGAGTGACTCTCTAACTGGGTTATGTATCCTTTTATGAGTCAGATGGTTTCTAATTTATTATTTTAATCTAGCTAAATAAAGCCTGAGTCAAACAATCCACTGATTAAAAAAAACTTTCTTTTCCTGTTCTTATGAAAGATCACTGGATGATTTTTTGGAATCTAACTTGAAAGGAATCCAAAGAATTGACTGGCACTGAAATAACAAAACTTTCCATTTATTCATTTATGAACAAGGTTTCTCAATGCTTACAAATATAAAAAATGAAAAATAGATGTAACATTGATGCTAACTCGGTTTCATTCTAGCATTATTCATCCACAGATATAAGAACTAACTTTGAAAACTTCTATCTCTTTAAGAGACATATTTCCAATTAATTTTACTTTTTATATTTAATAAATATCCCGACCTGTAATGATAACCTGTACAAAAAAAGTTAATACTTTGAAACTTATGGTAAGAGAAATATGCTAAGATAAATTCCACTTCAACATAAATAGCTGCAGTATTTAGACTCTTAAATGTATTTGATGCATTTAATAGGAATGCAATAAAATAAAATTATTTTCAAAGAGGAATGCAATAGCTATATTTTGAAATGTTCATATTTACAATACATAGTAAGTTATACTGCCAGGGACTGAAAGTTTGTGTCACCCCAAAATTTATGTTGTAGTCCTAATTCCCAATGTGATGATATTTGGAAGTAGGCCCTTTGGGAGGTAATTAGGTTTAGAAGAAGTTTTGAGGGTGGGACACTCATGATAGTATTAGTCTCCTTATAAGAGAAGAAGGACCAGAGCCCTCTCCTTCTACTGTGTGAGGTTACGGCAAGTTAGTGGCCATCTGCAAACCAGGGAGAAAGCCCTGCAATACCGAATCTGCCAGCACCTCAGTCTTGGGCTTCCCAGCCTCCAGAACTATGAGAAATAAATGTTTCTTGTGTAAGCGACCCAGTCTATGGTATTTTGGTATAGAGGCCCAAACTGACTAAAACATACACATCTAGTTAAACTTACACTGAAAAGTTCAGAAGTTAAAGATTTTAAAAGTTAAAAATGTGGAAAGGGGCCAGGCACAGTGGCTCAAGCCTGTAATCCCAGCACTTTGGGAAGCAGAGGGGGGTGGATCACTTGAGGTCAGGAGTTTGAGACCAGCCTAGCCAACGTGGTGAAACCCCATCTCTACTAAAAATAAAATAATTAGCCAGGTGTGGTGGCAGGCACCCATAGTCCCAGCTACTCAAGAGGCTGAGGCACGAAAATTGCTTGGACTCGGGAGGCAGAGGTAGTAGTGAGCCAAGATCCTACCACTGCACTCCAGCCTGGGTGACAGAGTGAGATTCTGTCTCAAAAATAATAATAATAATGTGGAAAGGAATTCCTTAGAAGCAAGCAAGGGGAAAAAAATGACGATAATATCTATGAAGAAACTCCAAAGCTCTTTTTATCCTTCTTCATGTTTAGTCCTATAGCCTAGATTTAATGGTCTTTAGTAGAAATATCCCAAAAGTTCACAAAGTCTTGGTTAAATCTTAGCCCAGTGCTGCCTCTAGGAGAATTACTTTTCGAGTCCTACATCTTTTTTTATTTCTTATTTAAACATCTCAGACTTACCCTTTTAGGAGATAGTTCTAATTCCTCACTGTCCCACAAATCCTTTTCTATTATAAGTATGCTTAAACAGTGTGGAAATATGATATATATGTCATATTACAATGAAACTAGCAGTGAGCTTAGAGGGAACAGAAAACTTTCACTCTTTGGTCCTCTCCCCATTCATTGCTAGTGAACATCTTAAGGCAGGGTGGCTTGGAGTAGCCTGACATCCCTCAATAGTTTTCCTTCACTCCTGTTCTTCCTTGGGTCAAACAAATATGTCTGCAAATCTTGAGCCCTGGTAAATCTCTGTAAACAGGAATAAAAGGGAAAGGGGGAAAATGCAAATTTCCCTCATATTCATCTGATATATAAAATTAATAATTTAATTTTATAATATTTGGCATGGGGAGACAAGGAATCTGATCATGGCTTTGGACTCTTTAAAAGAAAGATTAGAACCAGGCACAGTGGCTCATGCCTGTAATTCCAACAACTTGGGAGGCTAAGGCAGGAGGATTGCTTGAGCTCAGGAGTTTGAGGCTGCAATTATCTGCCATCATACCACTGCACTGCAGGCCGGGCCACAGAGCAAGACCTCATCTCTATAAAAAACAAAAAACAAAAAAATTCAATTAAATTAAATCAAACCTCCAAAGACCAAGATTCAAGGTTGCCATCCAGGTATCCTTTAACAACGATATGGACAGTAACTATATTCCAGCAATTTCACAAGGACGGACCTGTTGATTGCTGTAGAGGACCTGGGAAAATATTGCAAGTCTGGAGTTCAGATCTTACTCAGAGATTCTGTCTCTCTGAACCACCTCCAGCTTCTGAGAGATGATTGACCTCATATGGTCAACAAAAATCTCTTAAGATCCTTTCTGACAAATGGTGTTTCTCTTTACTCATCCAGGACAATGTGGGCTACCGTCTACAGAAAGGACGGGCCTTATTTCCCCCAATATCCAGTCCTTTGATTAGTGCTTCCACTCAGGTGATGATATATTTAATCATAGAGCCATTGAAAACAGTGTTCTTATAAATATATTGATAGGAGACACTCAATAAGCATTTTGGGGCATCTAGGTTCAAGAGCTGCAATGGAAAATATAAAAGGAAGAAGAAAAAGGAGGAGGAAAGAGGAGAAAGGAAGAAAAAGAAGAGGAGGAGGAAAAAATGTCTCCAGCCTTAAAGATAATTCATTCCATCTAGCTGAGAAGGCAAGATAACAGCAGAAAGCGTGTTCCAGTAAAAGATACTGCTCAGATGCTTAGTCATGACTTAAAACCAAATATAGCCTATAGACACAGCAGGGAATGACGATTAGCAAATTTCTTAATTAGGATACTTCTTAACCTTCTGGAGTCAATTTTAGTTTTCTTCATACAACCAAGAATTCTTGCTATTTATTAAATACAGAAATACCTACGAACAAACTGAGTGCATTTCCACCAACATGTTTGCATTTCACCATCTCACATTTCACCACAGGGACCGAGGTTCAGTCAACGTCATGCTGTGATTCCTGCAAGTAAGGTATAGGGTAAAAATGAAGCTAGCATTTTTCCTTCCAGATAAATATATAATTAAAATCCTGATTCATGGATTTGCTAATTGAACTTCCTGCTGTGGACATAGGACATTCTTGGCAGGAAGAATAAGGAACTGTTTCAGAGGGCTCAAATTGCCTTATTTTTTTTTAAGTCCTTCAATATGCCTGTCTTTGAAGAGTGATTGGAAATAAAAGAATGTAAATGGGAGTTAATTCAGGAAAGAGGTAAAGGAGAAAAACGGTTGTAGAAATGTGATCGGCAAATAAGAAGAAATTAGCGAGGGAGTTCATCTAATATGATGGCGCTCTCTGCTCTTGACACTCAAGAAGTCATTAAGCAGCAAGGAGTTCGCTCCTTGTTTCCATCCTGGCATGGACAGTAATGTCAGCTTCTGGTCAGCTCCAGCTGTTTGTGCTCTCATTGATTTGCCAGGCAATATCTTGACAGCCCACATCCTGCTAGGCAGTGGGGTTTGGAAATTACAGAGATTGTCTCTGGCTCCAGGGTGGAAGCACCAGGATACCCCTGAGCAGAGTTACTCTGACGGGCCACCCCCATTCACCTGTCCTAGCATCTGTGAATGGATTTTCTCCATTCTCTTCCTCTCCACTCGAGACTTCAATTTCAGCAAGCTGTGTGGGTCCTGCTTGATGACCTCAGTCCTATGAACCCTGTCTCTAGTACAAAGTAAATGCTCAATAAATATTTGTTGAATTTATAAATAATTATGCCTATTTCCATCTCTTTCCCATCTTGGTTTTCTGACAGTTTGGCATAGTACTTTCAAGGCTATTTCCCCATTCTACACCCCCGGATCTGTTACCCTTTCTACTAGACTCCCAATGCCTACTTGGAAGGCATTGAGAGATTTCCCACCCATTTGGTATTACTCTCCAGTGGCTGGTACCTTCTCGGGGATTCTCTTCCTGACATTCCACTAATGATTTTATTTTCCACGTCTAAACTCAGTTACCCTCTTCATTCCCAGCACGTGCACAGCCAGCATCATCTAACCCTGTAGTCTAACTGAGCATTCCCGAAGTCTGTACTGTTGTATGGAATGCTAATTCAGTAGAGTGTTAATAGATGTTACAAGGAAAAAAAATCTGTGGGTAAGTAATGTATGAACCTATCATGTATTATTTTCCCACCTTGGAGATTCACATCATTGGGCAGTTCTGACAAGAGGGCTTGGAGTAGGGAAGGGATGGCAAAACTTTATCTACACAGGATTTCTAAACTTATTTCAACATGGGCCCCTTTGCCGTGTGATGTCTACTAACATCCCATAGAGTTTTATTCTCTGCAACACACTTTGCAATGCACTGATATAAACATCCTGGGAGCAAATTCTGAAATTAAATGTGGAGCCCACACCAACAAGAGGCATCAGTATACCGAGCAGTGGAAGTTAAGGAGGACTCTGTGAATAAGGGAAGGCTGGTGCTTGGCCTCAAGAAGACAACGCATGCAACTGTGAGAGAGAAAGCAAGGGGAGCTTTCCGGGTGGTGAAATCAGGAAAGGTGAGTCTGACACTTCTTCCAACTGGCAGTGAAAGTTGGAAGGGAGGAAAATCTTATGGGACAAGTTGTGTCCACAAGTACTTTGTGGGGTAAGTATTCTCAGAAGTGGGATCCCCATTGACAGTGAGAATGATCAGGAAGGAGAAGAACCAGTAAGTCACCAAATTATCAACATACCACACCTGATAGAGTCCTTTTACTTAAAACATCTGCTTTTAGGTTAAAAATATTGTATTCTAGAGTCAGCAGTCATATCTTATTGTCTAAAAAATAAGCTTCTTTTTAAATTCTTGGTTCCCTTTAAGTCTAATTTTTCACATTCTGATTAAACACTCTTCTATCTGCTCTTGCCCTTAAGAAATCATCATAAAACCAAAATACTACTTAAAGAAAATGGTGTCCAGACTTGCTATTTACCTTCCTGATTTTACCTATAATATAAGCACACTTCTCCCTCCAGGGATTTGCAGTGTAAACCAAATAAATCTCTCACTTTAATAATACAGCCCTACAGTAACTTAAACCTCAGCTATTTCTGAAATATCATATTGGTAAAGTAATCCTACCACACAGGGTTTTCCTTTTCACACATATGCCAAAATGAGATGTACCCACTAAATTGTACCCCAGGTGCTGAACAGCAGTCTGTCATTATTAAGAAAGGTTGCAAAGATACCTGCTCTGCCAAGTGCTTGCATATTTAAATTTCTGAAAGCCTGAGATGACAGATTATGTGTTGTGTGTCTGAAGATAAAAGCACCTATGTTCATTATAGCCAGGCAATAAGCAGCATGAAACATGAGTGATGCTAATCCCTGGCTAGCCTTTTTGACTTCATCATTGGGTTGCCATTGTGTCCAAGAAAAGAGGTAGAATTAATTTCCTATATATCATAAATAACAATTCTTCTGTAATTCCGTCCTCAACTCTAACATGCATACATACAAGATTTACCTCTCTTACTCAAAGAATATATAATCTTGACTCTTGTCCAATGTGGAACCTTCACCCCTGCTAAGGTAACTTCATGTTGGAAGCCCTCACCTTTCAAAGGAAAAGCTCCTTTCACTGTAGAAAGGTCTTCTGAGGCACCAGATCCATGAAAGTATTTGCAGCTTTATTAGCACAGGGGATTCCAATTCACTTTTTCATCCTTCTCCACTCTTGCGAATTCCTCAAGCACCCAACTCTGGGAGTGTGACATTGGCAGAACTCTACAGTTGACCCATGCCCTCCAGGAATTATATTATTTGGCACATAAATTATTTATTTTGTTGTTCCTTTTCACAAATATTCTTTCCCAACCAACCCTTTGCTAGTCACCACTCTGGTTGAGTGACCTAATTTAGAATTTCATTAGAATTGCTTAGTAACAGTAATTAGCTTAAGCATTCACCCATATGCATTGCATACCTACAAAAGGGCAGGGAAGTAGAAAGTGTTTTTAAGAAATACTCATTTATTTCCCTTCACTTCCCTTCATTTCACATCCTTTAAGATGAACTGCAGCCCCCAGCCAAAATACAAATAAATGCACTACTTTAATTCCTTCAATCAGAAACTATCTACTAAGTACCTACTATGGGTTAAATACTGTACTAAGTCCTAGGGAAAGCAAAAGTTATAGCTTAGTTCATTTACTTAAATCAGCTCTACCCCACCTGCCATGCACCCTGGGACATTTAGAAATGACTGGAGATATTTTGGAGTTGTCGCAACTAAAGGAGGAGTGCTGCTGGCACCTATAGTAGGTGGAGGCCAGCAATGCTGATAAACAGTCTACAGTACACAGGACAGCTCCTCACACAGATTTATCCAGCCCCAAATGCCAGTAGTGCCGAGGTTGAGAAACCCTGCCCTGAATCAGAAATGTGATCAGATAATCATTTGAAATACTAACCTATTTTTGTTCTGTGATGTTTCCCTTTCTTTTCCACTGTGATCAAGCTGGTATAGTCAGCTCTATGTCCCTTGCCTTGGGACAAACAGGTACATGGCAAGAAAACAGAGGCCTGTAAGGCTTTACAACTTTTGTGGGAAGAGGATTTGAGAGCAAAGACCAAATTTCTTGGAAAAAGTTGAAAGATTGAAACGAGGTGCTTACCCAAGATTGAAAAGAGGTGCTTCCGGATTAGGGGAGATAGGAGAGATGGAAAGAATCTGTGGCCCAAGTACAGAAGGCACCTAGGCCTTGCTTCCTGGCAGCATCCAGAGAGCTGGAGAGATTGGAGTGGCCACGGATCACATCTGGATCATGGGTAGCTCTGCTGCAGATTCCCATGCATGGCCACAGGGAGTGCCATCAGACCTGGAAGAATCATGTCTACAAGGATGATGGCCATCTGAATGAAACCTGCTACTCCAGGGCCTTGGACCCTCATAATAACAGTAGCAATATTAGGGTAGTATGTGGGGAGAGAGGATCCCAAGAGCAGAATAGAGGCTTGGAAGCAAAAGCATTGTAGAAATAAGCCTATTAAAATTATTGAACACCTTAGTTTATAAGCTAAAGGAGTTTAAATCTACTTTGGGAAACAAGACTACCACAGAGAAAACAGACATTTATTGGTGAATATGTCATGAGAACAGTCTCCACAATCTCACAGACTTATGACAATAAACATTTATTTTGTGCTTACATTTCAAGTCAACTACTGCAGCACCACGTGTTTTCTCATCTAGGACTCAAGCTGAACCAACAGCCCCTATTTGCAACAAGCCATTCTTGTAGCAGAAAGGATGAGAGAGTTAGTTGGCAGAAACATAAATAATTTCTCTAAGAAAAGCATGGCCTATGTCACATTTGTTCACGTTCCATTGGTCAAAGCAAGTCACACGATCAAGGCCAACATCAGCGGGGTGAAGATAGATGATTCTCTTACAAGGAAAGGGGAGTAAGTTGTAGAGAAAATGAATAATTACCACAAAGAGCTAATACCAGAAAACATAAGATAATTATGGGGCAAATTGAGAGGCTAAGGTGAAAGACAAGATGAATGACATAAAGCACCACTAACCATGGAGGTGGGAAGAAAGAAAGAAAACTGATGTTGGTTGGACCTGAACAATTCCTTTGTATGTATTACCTCAGTTAATCCAACTATCCTATGAGGAAACAAACTCATTATTTTGCCCATGATCATTCAAGCAGTAGTTGATTAAATACCTTGTCCTAAAACCCACATGGCAGAAATGAGTAAAATTTAGACAGTCAAAAGGAAGAGAACATAGTACTGTAGGCAGAAGGAAAGCTAAGACTATAGGCACCGAGGCTGGATTTTCATTTTCACATGACAGTGAAAGTCTACCCTAATCAGAAGGGCAGGCCAAGTCAGAGAGTTGTAAGAACTAAAGATTGGCAGGAGAGATCAGGTGACAAAGGGCCTTTTTAATGCAGAGGAGGAATAAGAGGAGATATGATGGCTCGGGGTCAAGACCTTCTGCCACAACTAGCTGGGTAAGCTTAGGCAAGTGTCTACGGGATCCAGAGTTGAACTCATTCATTTATGGAATGGAAACATGTGAGGAAGAAAACACAGGGGTAGATGATTTCTAAACTTCCTTATGGAGGCAATGCATAGAGGTCTAATAGATTTTAGGGAGAGGATATTAACTCAGTACTGCAACGTCTCTTGCTTTCTTGTCCCTTCCCAGTTCCTGGGTGTCCCAGTCCTAGGCTATGAGAGCTATTGGGAAGGAAGCAAGGCCCCCAAACTCACAAAGACCTCACTCAGGGTGGGAAGCAGCTGACCCTTCCCTCACCCGGTTCTAGCAGGCCAAAAATTCTGACTTGCTATAGGAAGCCATCATTGCCAACATGGTGAATGAGATGTTTAAGAGAGATGAATTGGTGAGTACATGCTACACAGAATGG
This sequence comes from Papio anubis, assembly GCF_008728515.1. Lineage (NCBI taxonomy): Eukaryota > Metazoa > Chordata > Mammalia > Primates > Cercopithecidae > Papio > Papio anubis. Next base: position 57,032,080 of record NC_044982.1, on the reverse strand, counting down.
AGAGTAGGGGCTAGAGTCAAGAAAGCAACCCGTGGGATTCCGTAGCAATTTTGGTAAGGAAACTTAGGAAGAGGAAGGCAAGAGGAAAGTTGCTGAAGAGGCATTTCCAGGGTGACAATGGAAATGTGAAGGTCTGGGAAAGCTAATGAAGAGCATGAGATCTAAGCTGGCTTTCCTTCTGAAATGAATTCTTGAAATCATTTGTGAGTGACTCGAATCCTGCCCCTTTCACCTCCTCAGGGTAAAAACCGTTCAGTGCCCTTTAACCAGTCAAACAAATCAGAACTTTGGCCATTAAAATGTTCTAATAGCACACAGACCGGAGTTGTCACTCCAGTAAATTAGCTAAGTATATTTTAGGTACAATTGTAAAGGATCCATTATTTACAGCATCAATGGCAGTGCCAAGCACCCTGTGATTGTGCATTGGATATGGCATGATAGTGATTGCCTATTCAATGTTTTAAATTTGAGTTCCACAAGTTTGCCTCCTGACTCAACAGGAAAAAAAAATGACTTCTACAAGAAAATATATAAGATATGTACTCTATAGCCATGCCAGCTGAAACATGACACATTTCCAAAGGCTTAAATGACCTTTAATTCTATAAAGTCCAAATATCAGAGCGAGGAGGGATGGGATACTAGTCTAATTGCCACCTGGGTTACTACTCAAACCAGGAGGCAGACAGCAGAGGGAATTCAACCACTCTGGAGGAAAGAGAAAGGAGAGAGCCAGTCCTCTTAATAGAAATGTGTAAGACAACACTCAAAAATCACTTTTGACTAGCAAATTTGAGATTAAAACATGCCAGAAATGGTGGAAATACCATAGGGGGCCAACATTATAAATATAAATAAACAAATAAATAAATACAAAGTGCCAGAAATGGGAACTAGAGGCCAGATGTGGTGGCTCACACCTATAATCCCAGCACTTTGGGAGACCACGGTGGAAGAGTTGCTTGAGCTCAGGAGTTCAAGACCAACCTAGGCAACATAGGAAGACCTCTTCTCTACTAAAAATAAAAATTAAAAAAAATCAGCCAGGCATGGGGGCACATGCCTGTAGTCCCAGCTACTTGGGACGCTAAGGAGGGAGGACTGGTTGAGCTTCAAAGATCCAGCTACAGTGAACTATGATCACACCACTGCACTCCAGCATAGGTGACAGAGTAAGACCTTGTCTCAAAAAAAAAGAAAAAAGAAAAAGAAATGGGAACTGGAAGAAAAATCTATTTCCAAAGTCAGTGCTCAGCCATGGTCAGCCTTTAGTAAAAGTTTGTTCCTTCCTCCAAAGTTTGTGTTCTCACTCAGAGATACAAGTACAGTCATGTACCCGATAACAATGTTTTGGTCAAGGATGGAACACATATACAACAGTGGTCCCATAAGATTATAATAGAGTTGAAAAATTCCTCTCACCTAGTGACATCATAGCTGTCATAGCTGTTTTAATGTCATCGTGCAACACATTACCTTCTCTATGTTGGGATACATTTAGATACACAAATACTTACCATGGTGTTACAATTGCCTACAGTATTCAGCACAGTGCCATGCTCAACAAGTTTGTAGCCTGGGAGCAACAGACTATACCAATGTATCTAATAGGCTATACCATCTAAATTTATGTAAGTACACTCTATGTTTGCACAATGACAAAATCACCCACAACACATTTCTCAGAACACACCCCAGTCATTGTGATGCATGACTGTACAAAAGCCTGCAGAAAATTGTCATCAATTTAACTCAAAACAGTTGACCTGTTATGGCTTGGGGTTTAGAGAGATACAAAGGAAAAGGAAAAGGCAATCCTGATCCTTGAAGAACTTATCAGGTCATTGGAGAATTAAACTTAAGAATTATTAAATAACCACACAAGAAAGAAAGGTATCCATTGGGGCACGGTGGCTCACACTTGTAATTCCAGCACTTTGGGAGGCTGAGGCGGGCGTATCACGAGGTCAGGAGTTTGTGACCAGCCTGGTCAACATGGTGAAACCCCATCTCTACTGAAAATACAAAAAATAATTGGGCATGGTGGCGCATGCCTAAAGTCCCAGCTGCTCAGGAGGCTGAGGCAGGAAAATTGTCTGAACACGGGAGGTGGAGGTTGCAGTGAGCTGAGATCGCGCCATTGCACTCCAGCCGCGACAACAGGGTGAGACTCCATCTCAAAAAAAAAAAAAAAAAAAACGGTATCCAGTGCTGTAAACAATAGTTATATGGAGAAGAACACAGACTAGGAAAACCCCAGAGCCCTGGTTCAGGTCTGCCAACAATGATCTGGACTTCAATTTCTTTTTATTTCATCACTGCCAAACACAGCGTGCCAGGTACAGGAATAGTGACACTGGCTCCAAGTTTAGTGGGAGAGACCATAAGAGGCGTATGAACTACAAGATCTTCAGGAAGAGCCAAAGGACTCAGTAACCTAAGGTCTCTGGCAGTTTCCACATTCTAAGGAGCCTCTGTGCTCAGAGAAAAGCCTGGCCAATGTGGGCTAAAATGGACAAGGAAGACTTCATCACAGGGTGAAACTTGAGTTGTGCTTCCAGGTAGGACTTGAATAACAGGGCATGGGGGCAGGGGGAGTGGTGGACAATGTGAGCAGAAGTGAAAGAAGAGGAAAGGAAAGAAATCACTTCCCTGAAAATTGGATCCATACAGAGGAGTAGGAGATAAATTAGAGTCAGATTAAAGAAACCCTCAAAAGCTAAATCAAGAAGTGTGGAGCTTTTACTATGGGTTGGTTTTTGGTTTTGTTTTTGTTTTGAAGCTTGGGATCATAGAATTTAAGGAAAACAATATATTGGGAGGACTGAGCCCACTGATAATGTTGAACACAGGATGGATTGAAGCTATAGGGACTGAAACAAGGAGATGGTTATTGCAATAATCCAAAGGGCCTTGAACTCAGCCTGTGGAGGTGAGAAATGCAAGGAAAGCACAGGTCCTTTGCCTACACAGATTTTGAACACAAGAATGGACTATCTGACCAGAATTATGGGACAAATAATAGAGGGTCCAAGATGACTCAGATCTGAAGCCTGGCTAAGTTGGGTATTGCTGGCATTTTCTACATAAATAAAAAAGTCGGGAGAAGGAATATGTGCCTGCGGACAGGTGACAAGCTTGTCCTGAGTAAAATCAAGCTTCAGGTGACATAAGGTGAAGGGTTGGTTCTACAGTTGGTATCTACCTATTGCACATCTTTATTTTTTATAACCACTCATGAATCATAAAATGTGTTAGCTTGGCTAAAAGACAAATGCTTCCATTTTTAACAGCTCATGTATTTAAATTAACCTTCAGCCTGGTCATTTACGGCTCCATTTGTATCCTTGCTATAGCTAATTGTAGATACTGTACAAGGTCATTCTTGCCAACAGAGAAGTTCAATTACAATATGTATTCTGTTGTTTAAATCACAATTCTATACTACACAAAGACAGACAGGGACAAGAAGATTGAAAGAGTAATTGACCATAGTTAAAAATAATATACTATATAGTTTCAAACAGCTAGAAGGAGGATGTTGAATGTTACCAACACAAAGAAATGATAAATGTTTGAGATGATGGATATGCTAATTATCCTGATCTGATCACCATACATTATATATATCGAAATTTCACTATGTACCCTATAAATATGTACAATTATTTGTCAATAAAAACTTTTTACATTTAAATTTTTTTAATTTAAGCACTACGTAGCCAGGATAATACCTCAATCATAGTAATACCCCAGTTACTATGATTGAGGTATTATCCTGGCTACGTAGTGCTTAAATTAAAGATATCAGTAGTGATGTTTCACTTTACAGTAATTGGGGTATTATCCTGGCAGCATAGTGCTCAGCCTAGTTTTTAAATTTTAAAAAAAAAATTATTAAGAAAGAGTAATTGCAATGTCTTCCCCTAAAACAAAGGAAAAATCCATTTACCTAAAGTAGGTAATACAGTTCTCATCACAGTGACACTCCTGAAAGAAGAGACTAGATGACAGAATATAGAAGCAAACTCCATAAGCAGTAGAATGGCAAGAAATGGGTCTTTTCAGAGAAAAGACACAAAGGGCCGCATTCCCAATAAACAAAGGGAATAAAGGAAATTAAGACAAATTAGCAAAAGAAGGAAAACCCAGTGGCTGGAGCTGTTCCTCAACAGTAACTACTGAAAACCAGTATTTTTCTGAGTACTTTGGGAAAAATTAAACAAAACAAGCATGTCAGATACCTTTTGGGACATGAACATTTAAAATAGGACATGAACACTTATCAAACCTCAAACTCCAGTAGAAATTATCAGCAGACCATTTTGTTTAACCTATTTAATGTATTTTTGCAATGTAAAGAATATGATTTAGAGTTCAGCTCTCATTATAAATACTTAGAAAGCTTTTCTTAACAGGCTAGCACATTAAAGTACTGAAAGCATTGGCTTAGTTTTTTCTTATGAAAATTGTTGAGACCCCTTTTAGATTTGCATAAATGTTTAATAGCTTTTTGCAACCAATCAAAACAGGAGTGCCATTGAATTGGAGAGAAACGCCACCATTATTTTTAATTCCTTCTGGAGGTGGATGACCTAATTTAAAGACATCTTCCAATTTCATTCATCTCTATCCTCGAAGCACAAACTGCTCCTACAACTAAACCGCTCAGCATCAGAAAGACTAGAGTCTCCACTGGGATTCCAGTGTCCTCTTGAATTCACCCCTCCCCATTTCTCAACTTACACAGGCTTTCATGTGTCAAATAATTGGCACACTCAAATGATAAAAGTATTATTAAATTCTTTAAAAACCTGGAGATTATCTCCAGCAGTCATTTTCTTCAAGGAAACAGAAAAAGGGGAAATGCAAATACTCAGCAGAGAAAACACATTCACACAGAAACTGAGTTCCCATGTCACCTGGCTATGTACCATATTCCAGGAGACAGCAGTTCCCTGCTAGTGAGAAAAGGCAACCTTCCCAGGGGAAGGGGATTGGGAATTGGAGCATTTCCACCCCACTCCTAGTCTTGCAGTTTGGGGAACTCTCTGGGTTCCACTGCTCTGGAAAAAGGAAAACTCACTTGCCCGAATCAGGTAAAATTCTAACCTGATCAACTCTCAAATGTAAAAATTCTCTTTTCAGAAAGACAGAACTATCATAGCGCTTCCCTCAGTCCAACTGCCAGCAGACTCACAGATACCTATGCCTGGATCTATGCTTGGTGATTTAGCAAAAATCTCAAGAAAAGAACCAGAAAACAAAAATATAATGATTTTTCGATTTTCCAATGGCTTTTTATGTTTCAGCAGGAAATAAAAATCTTGGTAACATGATCCACACTGACTCAAGTCTCATTATTTCCTATCAAGACCCATATGAAGATGACACTTTCTACCTTTTTGCCAGCTCATATCTGAGTTCAGCATGGAGTCATCGTCTTGAGACAGACTGCTGATGGTCCTGCAATATTCGTCATCACCTCCACCATTATTGTAACAGAGTATGAGAGTTTCAGCTAGGTACACGGCCACCCAGAATAAGCACTACAATTCCCTGCTGGTCATATGACTAATTGCTAACCAATAAAATGGAAACAAAGTGACATGTATCTGCAGCTTCATCCAGAATCTCATGTGACTGTGTCACTGTTCCCAACTCTGACATCTTAAATTCAGCAATATCAGTAGTGATGTTTCACACTATGATAATTGGCATATTATCCTGACTACAGAGCATGAAGCCTGGCCCTTCATCCCTCCCAGAATTCTTTGATGCCCTTTTGTAAGCTCCTTTCTTCCTTAAATTAGCTAGAGTTGGGTTATGTTGCTTGCAACTGAGAACATTGACTGAGAGATACTATTCTAGGCTCTATGTATGAATATACATGTGTAGTCCCTTCCCTGTAATCATCAAGGTCCAAGTATTAGTTGTTGCTTTTTTTCTTTAGCCCTTCCTCCCAATGTAGAACCTGCCTATGAGATTAAAGTACTGAGTCAGTTCTTAAACAATTATACATCTAAGCAACTTATACATCTTAGGACCCCTCCAAGTAGCAAATCTTGGCTCATAACACACTTATTACACTGGTTCTGCCACTGTTTAAAACTTTTTAAAATTGTTTGAGAATTACCTTGTGCCTGGCACATAATCTTTTGTTTTAGGAAAGTATGTGTTAAAATCTAAATATTACAAGATGAAAAATCTCCTTCTCAATCTTTTTCCTTGGTTTCCTAGTTTCCGTCCCTAGAATTAATGTGCTTCTTATTCCTTTAAATCCTTCTAGATATACTATAGGGGTGTGTGTGTGTGTGTGTGTGTGTGTGTGTGTAAATTATGTATTTATATCCTTTTTTAGCAAAAGTAGTAATACATTCTTATATACCTAGTTATTTTCCTTAATATATACCTCAGACTCATTCTTACTAATGACAGAATAGTGTTCTAATTTATTGATGCTCCATAATTACCTAACCTGTCTCCTATTGTTGGATATTTATGTTTTCTCTAATCATTTCCTGTTGTAGTAAATATTCTGCACAAGATTTCTTCCATACTGTTATGAATGTAGCTGTGGGATAAATTCCAAGAAGTATATCCACTTGGTAAAAGGGTAAATTCATTTATTATTAATAAATCTCTTTTCTTTTCCCTTTTTTTTTTTAATTGAGACAGGGTCTTGCTGTCTTGCCCAGGCTGTGATGCAGTGGTGCTGCCACAGCTCACTGCAACCTCGACCTCCCCAATTCAATGGATCCACCTGCCTCAGACTCCCAAGTAGCTGAGACTATAGACATGTGCCACCACACTCAGCTAATTTTTGTACCTTTTTGTAGAGACGGGGTCTTGCCGTGTTGCCCAGGCTGGTCTCAAACTCCTGGGCTCAAGCAATCCACCAGTCTCTGCCTCCCAAAGTGCTGAGACTACAGGCATGAGTCATTGTGCCTGGCAAAATTACACTCTTACGCAATGCATGAGAGTGTCTGGGCCCTCCCTCTTCCTCCATCCCTTTTCTAAAACTATCTTTTGTGATAGTACATTACTGCACAACAACCATAGTGCCTTCTGAAGATGTTATGGCAGGAAGTTTTTACCTGAAGGAAAAAACTCAAACTCTTCTGGGCTTCAATATACTACACCTCTGACTTTCATACTACTGTGGATTATTGTGTTCTTATTTCATATATTTCTGAACTCAAACTTTGCTTTAAGCTTCATTATCTTCAATGTACTGTGCATCAAAGCATGTAATTTCAATTTTCATAAAAATATATTTTTTACCTAGGTTGATATGTGAGTCCATTAATGTTCACTCATTCAACACTTCCTTTCTAACTTTTTGTCTATCTCATAAATATGAAATGGAAAGAGATCAGGAAGCATGTATCAGATCATTTTTCTATATTTACATAATGAAAAAGTTATAAGTAATGTGAACAAAGGAGTCAAAAGGGAATTCAATACGTAGCAATTCAGGACATCTTGATAGATAGGACATTTTGCAGAGAATCTGCATAAATTGCTGTTGAAAAAACATAATGCTCTTAAAAGATGATTTTTAAACCATAAAAATGTTTAAAGATGATTTAACATGCTCATCAACTCAGTCTGTACATGTATAAATGTGTATATGTGAGGTGTGAGTATCAAGAAATAAGGCTCTATGTGGACTTTCTGATAATAGCCTTCAAAGTACTCAAATCAAAAGGATGCACATGTTCAGCCATGCTTCCATTGCCTGAAATATTTCTGGGACTGCCTTCACAGCACTGTATAAACCACACAGGAAAATTTAATTCATGCATTCCTTTATAATCACACCTTATTTCAATGGAAAATTAGAACTGTTTAACATGATAATCTCCTTTATTCATCAGGCTTAACTCCAAGCGACTTTTAGGTATTTCCAAAGATCAAATCTGCCCTCAAAGGTTAAAGATTTATCAACATTCAAACAGATTCCCAAAAATAAGTGTCAAAAATGTTTTGAAAAAATAAATAAATAAAAAATATAAATACAAATAAACTAAATTTTTAAAATGTTTTGAGCAATAGCTGCTTCACTAAAGTAAACGTGGGGCCTTCCAAGACGATGATTTAGAAGGACACAACCACTATTTGGATGTATATACTCTGGTACATTAGTTTTGAAATCTCATTACCTCACAGGAAGCCATGTCACATAGTGGTCAAAAGCACATATTTGGGAGTCGCTGGTAGGTTCAAATTCTGTTTCCAGCCAGGCATGGTGGCTCATGCCTGTAATCGCAGCACTTTGGAAGGCCAAGACAGGCGGATCACCTGAGGTCAGGAGAGTTTGAGAACAGCCTAGCCAACATGGTGAAACCCCATCTCTACTAAAAATACAAAAATTAGCCGAGCTTGGTGGCACACACCTGTAATCCCAGCTACTTGGGAGGCTGAGGCAGGAGAATCACTGGAACCCAGGAGGAAAAGGTTGCAGTGAGCTGAGATTGTGCCACTGCACTTCAGCCTGGGCAACAGAGCAAGACACCATCTCAAAAAAATAAATAAATAAAAATAAATAAATAAACAAATTTTGTTTCTAACATTTCCCAGCCATGTGACCTTGAGTAAGTTATTTATTCTCTCCATGCCCCAGTTTCTTCATCATAATCTGCAAAATAAAAATAGTAATACTCTTCCCATGGTGTTTTTCTTGAGGTTGAAACATGGAAAATATACTTAAAATATGTAGCTGCATGCCTACAATGTAATAACTATTTGGTAAATGGTAACTATGGTATTTTTTTCTCTTTATTATCAGTCACACCTCACAAAGCTCTGCATGTCCTTTTTTTATATGACATTCTTTCTTCTTCCATCTCACCTATTAGAAATCTAGAGGTGCTACTATACTTTTACTTAGTTGAGAGGGTTAAACTGGGCATGCCTGAGTTTCCACCTCAGGCTGGAAAGTAGAGATACTGCAGTAATAATAATTACTCACATATAATACAGAAGTGGAGAAAAGTAACACCTAGACAGCAAAACCATATTCTATGACTCGGAGGAATAATGGAATGTTGTCCTTTTAGTTGAAGATATAGTAGTGGCATTCATTGAACAGAAGTTTCACATAGAAAAAATAAGCAATCTCCATATTCTTAACCTCTGCATGTTTACAGAGTACCATGAATGCCAATCTCTTGTCCCTGTTGATGTAACATTATGAGCCCTGTTGGCCACTCCATGGCCCCATACCTTGTCTCAAACAATGAAGAAAACCCTACGAGAGTCAACACGTAGGGAAGAGGAGGAATATATCCTGGCCAGGAACACCCCAGGAACAAGCTCTTGGTCTGGTGCAGCAAGAGGAAGGGTTGCATCTGCAGGGAACTGTGTTACTCTCCAGGACACCCCCAGAGAGAGGGCTGGAGAAAAACAACTCAAAGAAGCAAGAATAGACTGTCAGCTTTCCTCACCTTACTTTAAAGCTGGATTTGCCCTCCTTCTTTAATACAGCCTCATTAACAGTTCCTTAATATTTGCCCAAAGTGCAAGGCACAGCCCAGACATATTAGGAACATTCCTTTCCTACTAGGAAATATTTCTTGACATTAACTTCTGGGAAATGATGAAGCACATACATTGCAAATATAAAGGGTTATATAAATACTTAACAATCGAAGCATTTCTAGTACTCTGCCCACAAAAAGCCATTACCTCTGTCTTTATGACAGAAGGTTTAATGTCGCTGAATCTTGCTCAAGTGTAATATTCACTTGAACACTGAGGTCCAATTTTATAGTGGTAATTTTTTATTCCAAATCACAGTCACAACCCAATCCAATTCAAATATTCAGAGACCACATCTTCCATGAAATAGCTCTTCTTCAGCCTTACCTACTTTGCAGCTCACTGCCTCCCTACATCCCCAGAGCTTGGCCTGGTGCTCAATTCATAGAACATACTTAATAAATTATGAGTGGATGGATGAACACTTCAAAGTGACAATTTGTGTCTCTTTATGAGAGGTGCACTAAACAAGAGAAATCATAGTGATAACTACCATATGTGGCAGGTGTTGTAAGTATATTATCTCTAATCCTCATCACCACCTCACAAGGCATGTAAAATTGCTATCCACTTTACATACAAGAAACTGAGACTTATAGCCAATGAGTAACTATCTTGCCCAAGAACTCAAAATTATTAAATGGCAGAGTTTGAATGTAAACCCAGTCTGTTGGTCTCTGTAATCAGAACTCTTAACCTCTTTGGTAAATTGCCTCTAATCAGAGCTCTTAACCACTTTAGTAAATTGCTGCTAAAGCCCAGCCATAACTTAGGAAGTCCTCTCAAAGAGATCCCTCACATACCGTGTAACAGCCACGAATATCCTCATGTCCTGCCATGGGTCCCAATCATGCTGTGTTTACTTGTTGCCAAGAATACTGCCGCAGCTTCCAACACTACCCAATCATCACATCCTCATCTTCTTCCTCTTCATTTTCAGAGGTAAGTAGGTGCAGCCCCACGATTGGCCTTCTGGCTTCCCTGAAACTCAAAAAGGAAAACTAAGTGAGAAACCCTTCATTTCCCCTCATACCGTTCCCTTAAGTGCTGTAGGATAGCACCCAAAACAGTAGGCTGTAAGGTGAAAACCTTGCTGTACTCAAAATTTCTCCCCTTCCTTTCTTACACCAAACTCTGTCTCCTCAGACACTCATGCATCTCCTGGACAATCTGAGAATCTACCATGGAGTCATGTTTTCTAGGGACATAGGTTCTAAAATCAGTGAGAAAAATAAAATAAACACAATTATCTTTTAAAATCTAATATATGTAAATAAATCACGTATACACTAAATGATATGTGTAAATAAAATTTTCCCTAAGACCACCCACAATATACAGTGTTTATGATCTTGTATGTTCAAGTTTACAGTCAGAATTCTCGCCCAGATTTAATTTTGAGAACTGTTCAGCTAGAAGGAGAGTTAGATGCAGATGCCTATACATTCCAATCATTCTGCTTATCAGGATGGAAAAAATATTTTGGTAGCTTGCAGGATTTAAGGCACTCTTTTTTAATACATAATGTCTTTATGGCCTGGTAAAAGATGAGTTTGCTGTTGCGACATTTTTTCTCTAGGGTAGGTTCTGACGTCAGAGAGTAGGTTGAGTCCTTGAATAGTGGCTATGGCACCCAATTACCTGCCCAGACAGAACAAATAAATTCAGGGATAAACACAGCTCGAATTCTCAAACTGAGATCTCTGTTCTATTAGGAAGGAAAGATGAGAAAACAACTCATCAAGAAAAGTGACCTCCAACTACTTGCATCTATCTCTCATGGCCATGTCTCTTTTCTCCTCTTATTATCTTCATTTCTTTCTACATATATCTTTTTTTATGTGATCATTTCTTAGACACCTTTACAAACTACTTAGTACTGGGGCTCAGTTATTACTCAAATCTCCAAATTTCCCTAAACATGTTCTTTTCCTTGGAGGTTCCTTGCATGTTTCCTTCTCCATTTACTCATGACGAGTCAGAACTTTAAAGGAGAAACATTACACCCTAATCCTTTGATGATTTGCTCCATGTTTCAGATGTACCTCTCCTAGCTCTTCTTATTGACCAAAGTTGTAAATGTTGCAGAGGCACTGTCTGATTGAGCCCTGAATTGTGTATTCTAAATAGAAAAGAAGATGGCCCAGCACAGCCAACGAAGCTGGGAAGAACATCTTCAGCATGCACCTCTCAGCTCCCAGATGCCCCAACAGCATCATATGAGCCTATCATGTGATGATATCATGTGTGGTGAATACTGCACATCTACCCATAAGTAAGACAATTTTCAATATATTGCTTTCATTTTGAGTGATTTTCAAACATCTTAACAAATGTTCACAATAGGCATTTTGTAAGAAATAACATGTTTAGAGGTATACAAAAGACCAGCTTAAACCAGCAAACAGCCAACACAACAACAGAGCAAGGGTCTTCTAAAGATGAAGAGGGAAGCCAGAAACTCCCTCAGTCTGGAAGTTAACTTAGGAAGTCAAAGTCTTGAAAAAGAAAAAGCTGTAAAGCTTTGATTAAAATTCCCATTGCTAGTTATATTTATATGCCCATTCAGGTGCCCATAAAGGAAGGGCATTTTATTAAGAACACTGTAGATCACTCTGAATACATTTCCCTGTACTTTTCTTTGCTCCTTCCTCCATCTTTCTATAATGATATAAATTAAAGGGCAGAGGCATCAGGTGATAATGATGGATTTTCTCAGCTATTTGGCTTGTGCCACAACAAACCTTAATATTATTTTAGTGATGTGAGTTATTTGACCTAGAAGGATCAGCCTGTTCGATACATGCAGTAGTACCGCTGAGGAATTAGCTTGCTTAGCCTGGGGCAATCAATAGATTGACAAACTAGCCTTTTTTAAGTCCAAGTCCTGTTTTATAGGAATATTAAGCTTGTAGTGTTCCTACAACAAAGGCACCTGAAGGCTGCACAAAAGGTTTCACAGTTGAAAGCATTCACAGGGTACATTTATATCTTTAAAGAGGTTCTCATATACACAGAACCAGCCAAAGGTGCAGGGTTTGGGAGGCTAATAGACACAGCCATTCATCTGAAATAACTCGGGATAATTGTAAAATATACAAACAAAGCCTTGAACATCTGAGGGAAAAATAGGTATTTTGTGTGAATAATCCTGTGGCTGTTGAAACTTCAAACAATGCTCCTATAGCTATTTTGAAAACATTATGTGAGAAGCAAAATAAGCAGTGAGTAAAAGATGAAAAGCTGTGATAATGGGAAGAAGTGATATTCATGTCACTTCTCCAGATCTCACAGGGAGTTCTCATGACCCAACCATATCCCCCTGTGTCCAAAGGTGGAAAAGTATTTTAAAGTTCATAGGAAATGAACTGAGACAGCACAGAAACTCCTGACAAGTCACGCTATTATGCTAGTCTGTCTGGCATCAGATGTATTGGAAGGGAAGTATCAGAGGAAGAAACACCTGGGATGCAGATTTTCAGGGGCTTCCACCTTCTCAGAGAGATGCTGCCATTAGCCTCATGGTCACCACGAACTGTTTACACACATTTCCCCCACAGAAATCTAATAGACAATGTCAGTTTTTCAGGCATCAGAGGCTATAGGGGACTTTGCTTTGGGAAAAAAAAATAGACTGCTTTCCCCAAGAAAAAAGTATTCCTCCAATGCTCTCCTTCACCATTATATGGACTTGCCCATTATGGAGATGCTTATTGCTTTTCCCCTCTCCTAGGTTTTTTAAATATACCCTGTTGAAAAGACAAAACCCCATGCAGTGAATTTTGATTAGAAGCTCATATCATCACTCTCCTAATACCAAGCTGGTGTTCAAAGGGTACTCTTATAGAGGTCTGTAATTCCTAGCCAGAGATCTATAATATTTCAAACAAAGGATATGATAAATTACAAAATAGGCAAGAAATTTATTCGATTAAAAAAGACAGTGTGAGCTATTTCCCTCTAGCACATATTAATAGCCCCCTGACTGATCCCTCTGGTATCCACACAGGGTGAAATCGAGCTTTTCCCAGAAATCCACTGCAATGCCAATGCCAGAGAAGGGCACTGGAGGAGGAAAATCAGCACCAGAGAGGAGCGCGCCCAGTGGTAACGAGGAACATTGATTACACTCCGAATCAATGCACGATGCTGACAGGGCTCTGCGGTAGGAAAAGCTGGCAACCAAATTGCGTCTCCTGAGCCCTGCCCATCAGTAGGTGTTACTATTCATACATGCAAATCAACAAGCACTGAGCAGAGATTAAAAGTGAGAGGGAGGCAGAAGACGGCAGAAAGAAAAAGACTTCAGCTCAGGCTTCAGATCAGAGTAGCAGGCATTATCATAAACATAAAAACTCTAAAATTCTCTCTCCATTCCAGTTCACAGGTGCTTTGCCTTTAAAAAAAAAAAAAAAGAAAGAAAAAAGTAAACCACATATTTATTTTCTCAAAAAACCTCCTAAATTTTGTTTTATCATTGAACAGCTGTTCTTTCAAGTTCTGGTTAAGCACCACTAAATCTTTCTTGATTAGTCTAACTATGCAGTGGGGGCATCTATTTAAAATCTAACGCCAAATTTGAATTTAGGTCAGCAGTGTCCACACAAGAATTATTCGTTCTATTCCATGGATCTTATCCCAGAAGTGTTGCGGAACATATCTGAGGGTAAAAAAAAAAAATCTAAGGGCATATGTGCTATGTGGAATAATTACTCAGATGCCCTGGTGATATGTAGGAAAGACAATCCCATAAGTAGACTCCTATTGGCATGATCTCATGATGAAGTCTGTGCTTTCTCTTCCTGGATGCTTTCCCTGAGATGTTAAAATTCTGACTTTTCTTTATGATTATGCACATACAGCATCACTGTGGACTGACTTTTCAGCTAATGGGGACAACATGAAGCTCCATACCAATTTCAAAAGGGGAATCTTCTACCCAGGGAAAGTCAATGGTAGTCCAGGAACAGGGCGTGGGCAAAAACACTCCAGAAATCAGTGGAAACACCAGTATGAAAACATGTAATCACCAGCCTGCATTAACTGAAGGGCTATTACAATCCCCAGCCCTGTAGCTCAAATAGAAATGTGTCAAACAGTCAGAAGATGTGCACTACCCTGACACAGCCAAGCATGCTTTTCCCTGGAATGAAAATAGGCCCCATGGAGATCCAGGTTACATGCAGAGTCAGCTTCTCTCCCTTTCATTTGGAGAAATGCATCTCTTCATTCAAATTGTGTCAATTAGAGGTATTTTATTTAAAAACCTTTGCCAGATATGAAGCACTCAGAATGGTAATAGCCCTGTACATTTACATGCTGTCTTTCCACACTGATTCATTTCATTTCTTCCTACTATCTAAAAATTCTCCCATTGCCATGACTGATTCACTACTATAAAAAAATTCTCTATAATAATTGCAATCTTCTGCTTGGTTTTGAAATGTGCTAATTATTTTTGCAAAAGATATTAAAGTGTCCTAAGTGCTTTCAGATCTCTCTTTAGAGCCGAGAAAATAGAGACCTAAATAGCTTACATAAAGCCCTTAGGTTCCCAAAGTTCAGAATTAGTCTTTGATCAAAATCGGATTTGGCATTTTGGAAAAAAATAAAATAAACTTTTCAAATTGAAAGAAGAACTACTTCACAGAGGAAGCAAATAGGGTTTTACTGAGTTGGGCCAATATGGCAGACTAGAAGTAGCACATGTGCACTGCTGTCACAGAGAGGAAACAAAAGGGCTAGTGAACACTGACCCTGCAGGCCGATCATCTAAGAAAACGTATCAGGATCCATCAGGGCAGCAGGGGGATACAGAGAGTAGTGATGAGCGAAGCTGGGCACCAGCCTGTCTGGGCTCAGTGCAGAGCCAGGAGAACCTCTCCAACATGGGAAAAGGTGAGTGAGTGAAAGCCCCCTGGGGGACTCACACTCTCCACAGAAACCACTGCAAGGCTAGGAATGAAAGAATCCTCCTGGTCGTCCCCCCCCCATCCATCCCGCACCATGCTTCTAGACTGAGGCACAAGGCCACCTGGACATTTTTGGGGGGAAGCTCTGGAGTCCAAGGGGACCTCTACCAGCTTTGGGCCCCAGAGTGACCAGCACTGGTGCCATAGCCCCAATAGAGGCTACACTTGTGATGTCTTGCAGCAGTAAGATTGCTGCACCTCCCCTTGCCAGATAGGGCTTGGCATCAGCTTCCAGCCTCGCAGTTCCACTTCTGTATGAACTTGGCCAGTAGGTGCAGACTTCTGTTGTCCCAGGAAATACCTGGACAGCAGGGTGGGTGACCCTACCCACCCCCACCACTGGCAGCCAGGTGAGTATCACTTGCTAGAACTTCCAGCACAGCAGTCCCACTTCTGTGTGAACTCAGCCAGAGGGCACAACCTTCTGTTGTCCCAGGAGGCAGAATAGGTGACACCCATCCCTGCCATTGGTAGCCAGGCTTACAATGCCTGCTAGAGCTTCTGACCCAACAGTCCCACTTATATGTGAACTCAGCCAGCAACTGCAGCCTCCTATTTCCCCAGGAAGCACCCAGAGAACAGAGTAGATGACCCACTCAACCCCACCACTGGTGACCATGCAGACAATGCCTGTTAGAGTTTCCAGCCCAGGGGTCTTACATCTGTGTGAACTTAGCCAGCAAGTGCAGCTGCCTGTTGTCCCAAGAAACACCTGTACAGTCAAGTGAGCAACTCCACCCACCTCTGCCTTTCACAACCAGATGAGTCATACCTGCTAGAGCTTTCCTCCCAGCAGTAGAACAACACCTTATCCCTTCCTGACACAACATCTGCCTGAACTCTGGGGGCAGGTGCAACCCTGTGTTTCCCTGAAAAGCATGTTAACAGCAGATTAGGGCCAACCCAGCAGAGATATGGCCTGTCTGCCAACTGCAGCCACTGCCTAAGGGAGCCTTATCAATCAGAACACCCAACAAAAGAAACACAGACACAGAGACAGTAATCAGAGGAGAAATTCAAAAAACTCTCAGAGATTACAATGAACACCTCTATGCACACAAACAAGCAAACCTAGAAGAAATGGATAAACTCCTGGAAACATACAACTTACCAAGATTGAGCCAGAAAGGAATTGAATCCTCGAGCAGATGAATAACAAATTCTAAATTTGAATTTGTAATAAAATACCTACCAACAAGAAAAAGCCCAGGACCAGATGGATTGACAGCCAAATTCTACAAGATATATAAAGGAGAGCTTGTAGCATTCCTACTAAAACTATTCACAAAAAATTGAGAAGGAGGGGCTCCTCCCTAAGTCATTCTATGAGGCCAGCATCATCTTGATACCAAAACCTGGCAAAGACACAGATGCAACAAAAAAGGAAAACTTCAGGCCAATATCCTTGATGAATGTAGATGCAAAAATCCTCAACAAAATATTAGCAAACCAAATTCAGCAGCAAATCAAAAAGCAAATCCGCCACAATAAGGCAGGCTTTATCCCTGAAATGCAAGGTTGGTTTAACATACACAAATCAATAAATGTGATTTACCACATAAAGAGAACTAGAAACAAAAACCATGTAATCACCTCAATAGATGCAGGAAGGGCTTTTGATAAAATTCAACATCCCTTCATGTTAAAAACCCTAACAAACTAGCCATTGAAAGAACACACTTCAAAATAATAAGATCTATGTATGACAAACCCACAGCCAACATTATACTGAGTGAGCAAAAGCTAGAAGCATTCCCCTTGAGAACCAGAACAAGATAAGGATGTTCACTCTCACCGCTCCTATTCAGCATAGTACTGGAAGTCCTAGCCAGAGAAAGCAGGCAAGAGAAAGCAATAAAAGGCATCCAAATAGGAAGAAGGGAAGTCAAACTATCTCTGTTTGCAGACAATATGATTCTATACCTAGAAAACCCCATAGTCTCTGCCCAAAAACTCCTAGATCTGATAAACAATTTTAGCAAAGTTCCAGGATAGAAAATCAATGTACAAAAATCAGTAGCATTTCTATACATCAACAATATCCAAGCTGAGAATGAAATCAAAACACAATCCTGTTCACAATAGCCACAGAAAGAAAAAAAATCCTAGGAATACAGCTAACTGGGGAGGTGAAAAATCTCTACAATGAAACAACAAAACACTGCTCAAACAAATCAGAGATGAAACAAGCAAATGGAAAAACATTCCATGCTCACAGATAAGAAGAATCAATATTGTTAATATGACCATATTGACCAAAGCTATTTACAGATTCAAGGCAATCTCTAGCAAACTACCAATGACATTCTTCACAGAATTAGGAAAAAAAACTATTTTTACATTCATATGGAACAAAAAAGAGCCCAAATAGCCAAGGCAATCCTAAGCAAAAAGAACACAGCTGGAGGCATCACATTACCTGACTTCAAACTACACTACAAGTCTACAATAACCAAAATAGCATGGCACTGGTACAAAAACAGACACATAGAGCAATGGAATAGAATAGAGAGCCCAGAAATAATGTCACACACCTACAACCATCTGATCTTCAACAAAGTTAACAAAAACAAGCAATGAAGATAGGATTCTCCATTCAATAAATGGTGCTGGGATAACTGGCTAGCAATATGCAGAAGACTGAAACTGGACCCCTTTCTTACACATACAAAAATCATCTCAAGGTGGATTAAAGGCTTAAATGTAAGACCTAAAACTATAAAAACTCTAAAAAATAACCTAGGAAATACCATTCTGAACATAGGCCCTGGCTAAGATTTCATGACAAAGACAACAAAAGCAATTGCAACAAGAATGAAAATTGAAAAATGGAACCTAATTAAACTGAAGAACTTCTGCACAGCAAAAGAAGCTAGCAATAAACAGACAACCTATAGAATAGGAGAAAATACTTGCAAACTATGCATCCAACAAAGGTCTAACGTCCAGAATCTACAAGGAACTTAAACAACACCACGTTTTCTCACTTATAAGTGGGAACTAAACATTGAGTACACATAGACATAAAAAAAGAAACTACAGACCCTGGGTCTTACTTGAGGGTGGAGAGCAGTAGGAGAGAGAGGATCAAAAAAACTACCTATTGGGGTAGGGCATGGTGGCTCATGCCTGTAATCCCAGCACTTTGGGAAGCCAAGACAGGCAGATCATTAGAGGTCAGGAGTTCGAAACCAGCCTGGCCAACCCATTGAAACCCCATATCTACTAAAAATACACAAAGTAAGCCGGACATGGTGGCACACCACCTGTAATCCCAGCTACCCAGGAGGCTGAGGCAGGAAAATCACTTGAACCAGGGAGGCAGAGGTTGCAGTGAGTCGAGATCATGCCACTGCACTCCAGCCTGGGCAACGGAGCAAGACTCTGTCTCAAAAAAAAAAAAAAAAAAAAAAGAA
Organism: Papio anubis; assembly: GCF_008728515.1. Classification (NCBI taxonomy): domain Eukaryota; kingdom Metazoa; phylum Chordata; class Mammalia; order Primates; family Cercopithecidae; genus Papio; species Papio anubis. The sequence continues at coordinate 57,013,146 of NC_044982.1, read as the reverse complement.
GAAGAAGAAAAACTTCCTATTGGGTACTATGCTTATTACCTGGATGATGAAATAATCTGTACACCAAGCCCCTATAACAAACCTACACATAGACCCCTGAACTTAAACGTTAAAAAAAATTGTACCAGGTATTAAAACATCTGTAACTATTTTGCATTCTCCTATCAGTGAGAGTATTGTTGCTGACATTTAATTTTTAAAACCTTAAGCTTTATGAATTTACAGATTTTTCTCAATTTTAAGTGCAATTTTACTGTATCTTGAAAATAAAATATTTTCCCTACAAAAAAGAGTAGGATCTTTTTCTCAGTCAACCTTCTGACAATGTACCCACATCCTATATTTTCAATCACATTTATATCTTAACATCAGTCCTGGAGAAGACTAGGTCTGGTATTCTATAGTAAAAACAGAAATTTTCTTAAAAGAAGAAGGTTTGAAATAAGTCAAGAGGAAGAATGATTAAAATTGTAATGCAAAAAGGGAGCAAATAAAGAGGCCAAAGCCTCATACTCAAACATCCTTATGAATGAAATACAGTACCTCAAACTTGTCTCTTTTGCTCAATTCAAAATAAATTCACCATTGAATCATATCTTGACTCTCATCAGTATCTGATTTAGATAATATTTAGATGAAACTTTGAACTTCAGATTTTTGAGTTGATGCTGGAATGAATTAAGACTTTTGGGACTATTGGAGTGAAATTAATGTATTTTTCCTGTAAGAAAGACATGAATTTTGGGGGACCAGGGGCAGGATGCTATGATCTGAATATTTATGTCCTCAAAAATTCATGTTGAAACACCAACCCCCAAGTTGGTGGCATTAGGAGGAAAGAGCCTTCATAATAGGGATTAGTGCCTTTATAAAAGAGGCCCCAGAGAGCAAGCTCGCCCCTTCCACCACCTAATGACCCATCTAGAAGACACCATCTATGAACCAGAAAGTGGATCCTCACAAGACACTGAATCTGCTGGCACACTGATTTTGCACTTCCAGCCTCCAAAACTGTAAGAAATAAATAAACTTGTTTATAAGCCACCTAGTTTACGGTATTTCATTGTAGCAGCCTGAACAAACTAAGACAACCATCATCCAAAGTTTGAAGGGTGAATCCTTCTCACATTTAACCTCAGAAAGTTGGTTTCACTTCTCATTTGTTTCCATAAAAAGATAGGCTTCTGCTCATCATTCTTCTTATTGACTTGTTCTATGACAGTGACGATCTTCCTGGATTGATGTCAGAGATATCTTCATCCTCAGATGAAAGTTGCTCTAGTAAGAAATTTATTTTCAATGTGTCCCTTTGACATAAATATCATTATGGCTGTTTTCCAATATGTCCACAAGTCTTCTGATACTCCTCTCTTTGATAGAGCTTAACTCTCCTCCACTTGAGTGTGGTATTTAGTGACTCTCTTCTAAATACATAAATTGTGGCAGAAATTACAGAACCTAATGTCCAAGGGTTAGTCATAAAATACACTATTTCCCATCTTCTTCTTTCTCTTGGATCACCCACTCTTGGAAACCAGCTGCCATGTTGTGAGGACACTCAATAGCCCTAGGGCTATTGCTCTATGCAGCAAGCAACTGAAGTCTCCTCCCAACAACCTGCATGAATTTCCAGATATGAGTGAGCCCCCATGTAAGTGGGTCCTCCAGCTCCATTCATACTTTCAGAGGACTATGGCCCTGGCCAACAGTAACCACAGAAGAGACCCTGTACCAGAATCACTCAGCTAATTCCTCCTGGATTCCTGGTCCACCGAAACCATGTGAGATAATAAATGTTACTGTTTTAAGCAACAAAATTTTGAGGTAAGTTGTCACACAGTAATAGACAACTAATACAGCCACCATTATCAATTAAAATTAATTAGGCACCTACCCTGTGTAAGACAGCATGTGGCCCGTGTATGTATGTATATACAGCATCCTTTCTGAATAGGTCTTGCATTTTCTTCAATGACATTTGTGAATCTTGGGGGAAAGTTGCGAAACAAGAGCTTCCATTCCGACTATCAACTAAACTCATTTCGAGAAACAGGTTTCCCCACCCACTCTTTTCTTCACTCTGGAAAGGATTTTGTTTGTCGTTTAAAAACAAGTCATGCTGTTATCATGGATGTCTTCAGAATCTGACACCATGCCATATTTATGTTTTGTTCTATTTGTTGCCTTCCAAGTGCAGCTGAGACACAGCAACATTTTCAGATAACAGGAGAAGAAAACAGATTCTTGGAAGAAAGCTGTCACCCAATTTTATTGGCAGCACAAAACTAAGTTTTTAGCTAACAGGACACACATAAATATCACTGATGCTTGCTTATTCCGAATGTTATGTCTCCCTGGCTCATCATTAACAATACGGATCAACACCCGAGACTCACAAATAGAGAGGGAATGTGAATGCCAACAGAACGACAGTGCCTGTGGATGGCACAGATGATCTAGCAGCTATTTAGAAAATTTCATCTTGGGTACTAACTCTAGGCAGTGAATGGAACAGACTCTATCATCTGATTTATACTTTATGGCTGTTCCACTTTTAAGGAGGCCTGAGAAATGTCTGCCTGCATCCCAACAAATGTTTCTTCTTCCGTACTCACTTTCGGAAAGACACTATAGACCATGCCTTTCCTCACTCCCCAAGAGACTAGCCCCTCAGGACCCAACCAGAGCTTCTCTCCAGGTCACCAATCCATAACTGCAAGCGAATGCCATTCAGAGAATAACACACATCAGTACTTAACACTTTTGGCAAGAAGTAGAAGCCATTAGACACCCTAGGTTGGAATCCTGGCTTAGCCATTTGTCAGGTTTGCGACCCTCAGCAAGTTACTCAATCTCTTTCAGTTTCAGATCCCCAGCTATAAAATAGGATGATAGACTAGTGCCCATTTCCCAAGGTTATAAGGAGATTTAAATGAGGCAATATGGGTAAAGCACTAAGTGGTGCCTGGCTTACAGCCTATGTTCAAGAAATAATAGCTGTCATTATTTTTATCATAACTGCATGACTATATGGCCAGCAGAAAGCTGTTTCTCAATTAGCGCCCTTGTAAAGAACGACTGCCTACCTGGGATCTAGGGGGCACGTGTCCCTGTTCTCCCCAACTTCCTGCCTTACAAAGCCCTATAGCCTTCCACTTTGCTGTCTTTCAGAAGCAATCACACCACTTTGCCAGACAACTCCCAGAAGTCAAACAGTTACTGGGTTAAGGCAGATCACACAGTTAGAGGACAGCTTTGAGTATGGAAGGTCAATAGCTAGTGCCACTTCAGGTGAGTCCAAACACCTGGACTCCCTAAATAAGAGAACTCCCTAAATTCTAGTCCAAACTGGGTAGGGCCTCAGCTACAAAGAACAGTAAGTCTTGCTTTCCCATGAGTATTTTGTATGTGGCATGCTTGCAAAACCACAGACATTCCCATGAGAGGTGCCACCTCTAAGACCAGTCCTACATACAAGCCGATTAGGAAGTCACCAGCAGGACATAGTCTCTGGGGCATCCAAAGGCTCATGAGAATCTGAAATTTCTTTACAGGGACCAGGACTTTTATTCCACAAATATAGATATTTCATTAAGCAAATATAACTGGAAGAAGTAATCCAAAATAGCTGATCTCAGATCGTTTTACCTGACAGTAAGTTTTAAGAGAGTGGATGGAAAGGGGAGAAGGCAGAAGCCAGAAGGCAGGAGATGACTGGTTGGGAGGTAAAACACTAAACACGCTCTCTGGAAAGCAGAGCCAAAACAAGAAGTGTGAGAAATTGTTTAGGGAAAATGCCTGTGAGAGAAGATAAATGGGGAGGGAGCCAGAAGAGACTTGGAGAACTGTCAGAAGTACAATGGAGATCTGACCTCAAGTAAAGAGGAGAGCGAAGGAAAGAAGGAAGATTAGATGGAAGCACCTAAGACCACAGTGCAGTTGCACATTCAACAAGGCCACTGGGGAGTCCCCAGGCCAAAATCACTCAAAAGAGGAATTCCGTGCCTACGAGATGCAGGCCTGCCTTAGTGTTCCAGCCTGGTTTAGTCACTGGCCAGGAGCAGCCCATGGGAGGCATGGCTTCAGCAGAAATGTGTTGATGGATTTCAGAGCACAGTAGCTGGGGTCTTCCATTGATTGCACTTCCTGGAGAGACCACAGGCAAATCCTATGGCTGCCACATAAATAGAGGTTGGAAGTCGAAGAAAACTAGCATTGTCTCCTATTGCCCTAGAACCAGCCCTGCCAGCATCAACATTAGACAGAGGATTTTAGCACTTCACACCAGGTCACAGAGAACCATCATAGCTTTTGATCCCACAAAAAACTCATATGGACACACTGAGCCAAACAACCTTCCTTAACGCTTATTTTTTGTTTGACTCATGTCTTAGAATTCCCACCTAAGTCCCCTACAGCATGTGATCTAGAATAGAATAGGTTCCATGAGAGCAGATTCTATTCTCTCCTTTCTCCCCTCTCCCATGGGGGCAGCAATAAGCCCTGGGTAGAGGAAGAGGGAATGTTGTTTGAGGCTGTTGTACCAGGGAGATCAAGATTAGGGTGGGCTACCTGGCAAAGGCAAGGGAGATGAATCAAGGAAATTGAAAACAATTTTTTTCCATTTCAAAACTTTGCCAGCTGTTTACCTAGACAAGAGGGAGAAGAGGATTACATTTTTCATGAGGACATTCACCTAGATTGCACTTTCCAAGGAGAACTGGCTCTCTTGAGTTTCTGCTGGCCCTCAGCCCTTCAGGGGATAAGTGGTTAGAAAGTGTCTGTCCCCTTTTGACCCTCATTTTCTATCGAAAAAGAACTCCAGCTCCCTCTGACAAAGTTGGCTAAGAAAGCTATCTGTTGGCAAATAACTGTTTTCTGCTCCCTAATAGCCATGATGAAACCCCACAGGTACCTGGTAAGAGATGTGGCTGACTCAAGGGGTACATTAACAGAACCAAAAGAAAGGTAAAGTAGGTGGTCCTACAAGGCTCGCTTTGACAAAGAGCATCCTGCAGGTCTTATTTCATTTAAAACATCCTTAAGAGGCTTGCTATATGCCCTATAATGTTTCCAAATTATAGAAGGAGTTATATTCATAAATTTTATCCAGAGCATATAGAACAGAGAATTAATGTGGCCAGAAAGGCAAAAATAGAATAAGTAGGTCTAATACTTACAGGTAAAATAATTAAAACAATATTACCCCCAGAGGAGGAAATGGGAGGTATTTAATTGTGCTGTATCAGTATTAATGTTTTCTTTTAAAGATAAGATTTTATATATAAATAGACATTGTCTGTAAATAAAATAATTTCTTCTTCAAACATACATAGGAATTTGTCTAGGGTATTTTTTTTCTATACTCTACAGAGCTGGGACCCAAGAGATATGTTACACTTACTGCAGAAATTATTTATCCCATGTGTTTGTTAAGATTGAATATTCATCTATTCTTGAATAGCAGACTGATTGTAGCATTGAAATCTTGCATAATTTTTCCAAAGATTTCACTTAATAACTAAGCTAAACGTGCATTCAAAACAGCCTCTGAGCAGCCGTGGTGCATTCACTCCCTACCTGCCTTCTGCTCGGTGCAGGTCCAGTGGCTGGATCCGCTCTCTGCCTGTTGACCCGTTTGTGTTAAACTCAGACCACAACTCATCCTCAAGCTGGGGAACACTTTGGCCACATCAATATAGCCACTTTCCACTTCGCAAACTAAATGGCATGAGAAGAGGAAGGAAAATTTATAAAATGCCTGCCGTGTGCCTAGCATTGCTCTAGAGCAGTGCCTCTCACATTTTTTCACATTATTGGCATCATCTGGACCCTTTTTACTCTTTTCCTAATCACTCGTCTCCCATTAATTCTTAATACCACAGACAGACTGTATATCTGTTTATGTACTATATGAATATCTGGGCTTCATACATAAAAAGAATAAAGCTTTTTTGCCCCCTTCCAAGAACCAGTTTTCATTCCCTTGAAGGCAATATTGCCCTCATTGAAAATGCATGTACTAGATGTTCTACACCTCATCCATGTAGCCTTATTTGAGGCAGGATAATGTCATGGTTAAAGTATAAATTTGAGCCAGACTACCTGGATTAAAATCCAAGTCCCATCACTCCCTAGAGGTTTGATCCTGGGCAATTAACTCCAATGTGCCTCAGTTTCCACATCTGTAAAATGGGGATAAGAAAAGTATTTACCTAATAAGGTCATTATGGAAATTAAATTACTTAATATGGCTTGGCATAGTGGCTCATGCCTGTAATCCCAGTACTTTGGGAGTCCAAGGCAGGAGGATTGCTTGAGCTCAGGAGTTCAAGACCAGCGTGGGCAACAAAGTAAGACCTTGTCTCTACAAAAAAAAAAAAAAAAAGGTTAATATAAGCAAAGTGTTCAACATAGTGCCTAGCACATAGCAAGCACTATACAAGTTGTTGCTGTTTTATTAGTAAATCCAAAACTTTAGAAGTATTACAAAGTGTATCTTAACGAAGGGAAAACATATCTTTAGAAAGAAAGAAAATAATTGGCCCAAGTCCACACTGTTGATAAAGGCTGAAACTGGGACTGAAGGCCACGGTCTTCAAGACACCAAAATATGCATTTTCCTGTCTATTTCACCTCCATTATACCATAAAGCTCACAAAAGACACCCCTGGATAACTCCAAATGGTGTCCCCCATTGAACACAAACCACTGAGAGAATACTCTCCTGTTTTCCCCTTCCAAAAAGCAAATTTATTACTCTTCCAGACACAGGGAATCCATGCCTTACGTGGTTTCCTTAGAGAGATAGTAGTGCTTTTCGCAGCAAAAGGCACTGAGTTCCTTCCTTCCTCTCATCTTAGGATGAAGAAGGCCATTTGATGTCATGCAAAATATCAAGGTCTAAAAATCAAGAAACTGACCCCATCCCCAGGTCTGCTAGGCTGTGATCTTGGCCCCATCACCCTCCTCTCTAGTCCTCAGTTTCTCCATTTGTTCTTTGAGCCAAATCAGCTTTGTAAGTTGCAGAATTCTGGGATCACAAAGCTAGTGTGAAAGGTGGCAGTCATGACAAGTATAAGCGCAGCACCACGTAAGTCTGCATTTTACCCACTCCTGCTCAGCAAGCCAACCCAGCTCCAAAAGGAACAAGCACAAGCCTCTGCCACAGTTCTGGGAAGGCAGCACCTTGTCCTAGTGCATATGATGGCATCCCCCGGCCAGGTCATCTAAACAAAAGGGACACTCTGTCCCCATCCCAGGCCTACCAGCAGAGGAGGCATGGGCAAGAGAGGCTTAGAACAACTCATTAGCAGATCTAGCTTGTTTCTTTTTTTTTTTTTTTTTTTTTTTTTTGAGATGGAATCCTGCTGTGTCACCCAGGCTGGAGTGCAATGGCGAGATCTCAGCTCACTGGAACCTCTGCCTCCCAGGTTCAAGCAATTCTCCTGCCTCAGCCTCCCGAGTAGCTGGGACTACAGGCGCGCGCCACCACACCCAGCTAATTTTTTTATACTTTAGTAGAAACAGGGTTTCACCATGTTGCCCACGCTGGTCACGAACTCCTGAGCTCAGACAATCCACCCGCCTCGGCCTCCCAAAGTGCTGGGATTACAGGTGTGAGCTGCCGCGCAGGGCCCCTAGACTAGTTTCTTTAACTTGATGCTATATTTCCTTAACTTGAAAACATTTAGTAGGGATTAATGTCATTAGATAATGACAAAGATGATGGTTTTATGTCTGATGTGATGCAAAAAAAAAGTGTGTATGGCCTACAGAGGTCTTAGAATGACAGCCATGCATATGTTTTATATTAATATTTTATAATATTAGAGTAATCCTGTGCATGTGGTTTTGAGTTCTTTTTACCTTAAAAAGTTGTGAACATTACTTGTGAACATATTCCCACGACTTAAATAATTTTCTAAACCATAATTTTTTTATTTTTTTATTTCAATAGCTTTAGGCATACAAGTGGTTTTTGGTTATATGGATGAAGTATATAGTGGTGAAGCCTGGGATTTTACTGTACCCTTTGCCCTGTATTGTACGTTGTACCTTAGTAGGTGGTTTTTCATCCCACATCTCCCTCCCACTCTCCCCACTTCTGAGTCCCTAATGCCCTTTGTACCACTCTGTATGCCTTTGCATACCCATAGCTTAGCTCCCACTTACAAATGAGAACATGCAAACACCATGATTTTTAATGGCCATTTATGTTCCATCCTAAACATACACCATCAATTATTTAGTAATTTCCATCTTGTAAAATGACTAGATTATTTCCGATTCTTGTATTCTATATAAAGCTACTAGAACATCCTTGTAAATAGATTTTTGTATGAATCTCTAATTGTTTTCATATAATAAATTTCTAGAAGTGGAATTACAAAGTAAAGCAGGTAAATGTTTTCAAGACTCCTGAACATATCATCAAATTCCAATGGAAAGATAATACCAATTTTTACTCCCACTACCAGTACATGAGAGGTTCTATGTCACCTATATGTCTCAGTTTCCTTATCTATAAAAAGGAGATAATAGTATATGCCTAATAAGGTCATTGTGCAGATTAAATTAATGTAAGTGAAATGTTTAAAATGGTGCTTACACTATTGTCACCTACAGTTTTGTCATTTTTCAAAATATCTGCCAATGTATTTGGTTAAAAAATAATATATTGTGACTTTAATTGCTATTTCCTTGATTACTATTGGAGTTGAAGATGCTTCCAAATACATTTCTTCACTTTTGAAGTCTTTGTTGATATCCTTTGCTTATAAAAGGAAAATTTTCAAAAATCTCCCTAATAACACCCTTTATGATTCATCCTACTTAATGATTCTGAAATCATCTGGAAAAAATTAACACATTTTTGAGACTCAAAAATTCAAACCAGTTCTAATTTTTCGTTACTCTATTTTTGTTTTATGGCAATTATCACTTTTCTGCAAGGCTGAAAGAAAAAAAAAAAACTAACACAGGTTTTTGTTTGTTTCCTTAATGCCTTTCAGTATTAGCCACACCTGAATGAGCCTATACTGTTTTAGGAAGCCACACAACTGTTATTTAACTGAAAAAAAATGGAAATAGTGAAAAGCTTTGTGCAAAGAAACAAATTCTGCTCCCAAGACCCTCAAACAATCAGACTCTCAATGTTTCTTAGCATAGGTTCCTCAATCACCCCATTCCCTGGGAGAATTCACTCAAAAGGCATATTTCAATGCCCCTCGTCAGACCTCATTACTTAGAATCTCAGATCAGTGGCCCTAGAATCTGACGATTTCACAAGCTTCTCAAGTGATTGCCTGAGAATCACAAAACTAAAGTATATCTTGTTTGCCAAAGCATGTGGTTTATAATCTGTTTTACAAAAAATAATTTAACCAAAGGTAGAAATCCTTCTTCAGAACTATGGCAGATTTGAAGCATTATTATTTCTATTAAGCATGGATTTCCCAGTAAGTTACTAATTCAAGTTAAACCAAAATAGACGAAAGGATAAGAATCCAATTTAAAGAGTTTATTCAAACGAAAAGCTGGAAATAGCCATCAGGGAGACACAGACTCCAGAGAAAAGGGGTCGGTGCTCTAACATTAAAAGTTAAGTTCTTGTTTATATAGGAAGAAAACAAAGAATTTTAGTAAGATTATAACATTTTCTATACAAGGCTAATTTACGAATTACAGCAATTTAATTGGTTACACTTCTTCCCATACAGCTTGTTTTTATTTCCTTTTCAATTTAAAAAGAAGACATTTAACATTCCACATTAAGACAATGTGATAGCAATGAGGTCTTTGTGTAAGAAAAGTAAGAGGGAAGATAAGCGATCATCTATAATGAAAATCAACAGTGAAGCAGAAAGGGGTCTTCTCTGGCACTCTTTAGTCATTTACAACATTTTAGTAATTTACAACATTTAAGTAAGGAAGAAGACTAATCTATAATCAGAGAAACAAAGGTTACACCTGCCTAGGTTACAACAGTCTGTCATGTGACTCAGGCCCTATAATGACATTCCTTTAAGGCTCAAAATAATTTAGAGTTCCAACAACTCAGATTTTTGAATTACTTATATTTACACTCATCAATACAGCTAAATTGTCAGAGAAACTTGCCATTCCTCATCCCTACCCCACCCTCTTTCTAGCTGTGTGACTTGAACAAGTGACTTTCTGAGCCTTGATTTCCTCATTTGTAAAGGGGGGACATCATGGCACCTGTCTCATAGAATTATTCCAAGAATTGACTTAGACTATATATGTTAAGTGTCTAACACAATTTCTAGCACCAAAAAAATGACAGCTGTTACAGCGGTGGGATGAAAATTTATACAGCTGTGGAGGAGAAAAAGGTCCATAGTAACAACCAATAATTTTGGAACACTACAGTCTACAAACCACTTTCACAGTCAATATCTCTTTTGATCCTTTGAACATTTCCACAAGATAGGAGGAAAACCTATTGCTAGATTCCTTTTGCAGACTGAGGCAATTGAAGCTTGACCAAACTATATAGTTAGTTAGTGGTAGAGCTTGAACTTCTGACTCTAGAAACAAATATGTCAATACTTATGAACAACATAAAAGCCCAAAGTCTCCTACAGACCACCTACACTCATCTTATGATTAGAAACGTTCTCTAGTGTGATTCAGTCTAAAGAATACTTTTTCCAGACTTAGAAAGTGCAATAAACAACAGCTAAATGAAATTGATGTCAATTATCATTATTCAGATTCTTAATTGGCTCTAAATTGCTTTCAAGCTTGCCTACAGTTCAAAAGAAACCATCATGGCAGTTTTCAAAACCTCCATACTACAAAACTATTCGAGACTGGTTTAGAGGGCAACTCAAAATGTCCTCTCCTCCTCTAAGAGTTCACAGCCTTTCACATTTAAAGCTGTTCTTCCCTAGTTCTTCTTATAGTTCCCAAGCCTCCTCCGCATTTGCTGTAAAGAGTGTTTGCATAATATTTGTGAAAAGATTTAGGTCCAAATTATCAAAATGAAAATCCTCTGTCCTGAGGTATAAGCTAATGAAACAGATATTATTTTTATTCAATTCCCTAAACCCCTGATGTGGAACATGTTCCTAGTCTGCAACATTTTTCTTGAAGTTTCTCCACAACTAAAAATATTATCTGCAGAATTATAAAACTATGAGGGAAATGACTCATTGAGACTGTAAACAGCATATCACTCTTCATGGATCAATGCATCATTTGAATACAGTCTTATTCTGCGTTCCCTACTTCAAGTCAGGACCATTCATAGTTCAGCACTTCATAATTACATACAATTAACAACTTGGAGGCTGAGCAGCAGAGTGACTGGTAAGCACTGAAAGCTACAAATCTGTTTTGCAGTAATGTATATTTTTTTCTGCCTTGATTTTCTTTATTGTTGTTTTGCTTGTTGCCTGTTAGCATACCTCTGGGGAATGTTTCAAAGATGTAACGTTAATGAGCAAACACTTGTGAGATTGCCAGTCATGTCAGATGACTTTCTTTCCAGGGCACAGAAAGGGGAAAATGAACTGACACGTTGTTATGCAGCAAAATAGAATTATGCAGAAAATGCAAAATTATGCAAAATGTTATTTATGCAGAGCACATTAATGGAGAATACAGAGTATCATTGATTAGGAGTAGCAAAGTAGGAATAGATCTGAATACTACCTACTAAAGGGCCTATAAACTTGAAAATTTATAAGAATGCTACTAAAGAATCTTGTTAATACAAGAATACCATGGGTATTTCAATGCAAGACACAGGAGTTATTCATCTATCCCTAAACTGATAGACCAAAGGATAGGGCAATGAGCTAGGGGATAAAGGAGGCAGAGATCTGCAAGGAGAGTAGGTAAACAAAGGTCTGTCAGAGACTCAAGACTCACTAGATGTTAATAATAAAATAAAATAAACAGCAATAACATTAACACAGCTGACATTTATTGACTGCATAATATAAGCATTGTCCTAAGCACCTCACATGCACGGACTCATTTAATCTCACAATTCTGTAAAGTAACATTATCATCCCATTATACAGCCAAAGAAACTGAGGCCCAGAGAGCATAAATAACTTGCCTGGGGTCACATGGTGAATAAATAGGCAAAGACAGAATCTGAACCCAGAAGCCTGTCTCTGAAGCCCCTTCTCATGGCTGCTGAAGAATGAAACTCCAGAACTGGGGGATTCTACAGCATTCTTATAAATTTTCAAGTTTATAGGCTCTTTTAAAACAGATGGGAAAAAATGGGTGTTTCCTCAGAAATATGTATACAAGTTCATGCCAAATTTTATAAACAATTTCAAGGGCACAAGGATCCCTTGAGGTACATCCTTGGATCCTTGTAAAGACCCCTGTTCTAGATAAAATAGGTAATAAAATTGGCACGTTAGATTGATTCTAGATACAGATGTAATAGATCTCTCAAAAAGTCACATGCTATCATGCCATGAGGTGCAATGGGACAGGACACGTGTACCATCACTGTTCTCTTCAAGAGGACCTAAGACCCTGGCTCTTCCTTTTGCTCTATGAGCCTGCACTAAGATTTTTGAATTTACAAATATATTTTGTCCTTGTGGTTCTAGTTTGTTCAATTAGTGTTTATTTAATGCTTCCTCTTGGTGGCCTTGCTCTCCAAGAGCAGTTATTAATACTGTTTATGACAAACGTGAAAAAGGGAAGGAGGATGGGAGAAAAGTTAGTTCTGCAAATGGTGCCCTGCTGTGGAACTCCTCCATTCCCTAAGTTCCCTTAGAAAACTCAGCTCTCAGCATGTCCCTTTTCCTCAGAAACCCAGGTGGAATTGTTATCAGATGGAAGGTCTTGACTGTGAGTTGTCTGGGCTTCTTTGGCATAGTGAACAAAGAATTGAACAAAATGCACAAACAAAGCAACAAAAGAATGAGCAATGGAAGACAAACAAAATGAAGTAAAGAAAGCACCGATTTATTAAAGAAGCAAAAGTACAATCCACGGAGTGGGAGCAAGCTGGAGCAGGTGGCCCAAGAGCCTCCCCTATTAGGGTTTTTATTAAGCTGTAAAAGTTTGGTAACACTCCCAGGTGCCCTTTAGAGGCCTCCAATTACACCCTATGAAGGATTGGCCTGCGACCAATCAGAGGCTGAAGTGGAGACTTGGCCCACAGTCAATCAGAGGCTAATTGGAAGGAATGTGTGATGTCCCTCGATCAGCTCTTGGGCCCTAACAGCATAAATATTTACCCAAGATCACTGATAGTCAACTGATTTCTGCTGAAATGGATCAGGCTTCCTATGAGACATGATGGAAAAGGGTAAATACCTTCTCTCCAGGACTCTGTGGAAACTCTGTCTAGTTATCACAGGAGCGAGGATGTGCCTGGATGCTGCCTAATCTTGCTTAGAACTGTCTGCTCCTGCTGTTCTTTTGCTTATGCCTTAACCTTTGGTTACCCTAATTCCCTATTCTCCTGCCTCAGAATGGGCACCAAACTAACAGAACAATTTCATTTTCTTTGCTAGAAATGAATAATACTGGCAATTTGCCAATATTTCCAGCATCCTCATACTAGTAGAGTCAGCAGTTTCCACCATGATGGGATTTGAGGGGCAATGTCCACTGTGCCAAAACCCAGCCTCTACCCTGAGGAGCTCACAGCCAGAAAGAGCCATGGAGGAAGACCAGAATGGAGTGAGAAACTCTTCCTCCAGATGTGTGGAGAGCTTCACCAGGATGCTGACATTTGATCAGAGCCTGCAGGACAAATAGAAACTGATCAATGGAGAAAGAAGAAAGGGCGTGAGAGGTGGAAGGAAAAGCAGGAACAACAGCATCCTGTGGTGGAGGAGACCAGGAGAAGCCCAGAACACTGGAGAGAAGGCCAGAAAGATGAGCTGAGGTCAGGGTGTGAAAGGGCACCTACCTTGGGTAGAAATTTGAATTTTATCCTTTAAGCCATTGGTTCCCAAACTTTAGGATGCATAAAAGTTACCTCAGAACTTGTTAAGAGTACAGGTCCCCAGGCTCTCCTCCCAGAGATTTCAATCAATAGGTGTACATTTGACAAGCAGGTGATTGTAATGCAAGTGGTCTGTAAACCACATGTGAGAAAAAAAAAAATTATTTAACCTGCTGAAAGGAGAGCTACTAGCAAGCTAAATGGTTTGCTGTCTTTATGCCCATTGACAGAGAACAGCGTGCACACAGGAATCCAGGGTTCCTTTAGGCCATATCCATAGTGAACCCTGGGTATTACAGTCCCATCTAAATAGATCCTGCCCTTACAGACAGGGCTCTGAAGCAGTAGCACCATTCAAAACAACCACATGCATAGCCCACAGCTGGGAGGACCCATGGAAAGGGCCAATCAGGCTGCCTGGACTTAGTAGGTGCTAAATAAATGTGAATGGACTCTCCTCTCTGGAAAGCAGAGGAAAGCTAGCATCCTCATTTTCAGCAATTCAAAAATCTCATGGATTGTAATTAATATCCAGCTGGCATTTTGGTCATCAAAGATTATCATTTCCCCTAGGGACAATGTACATGAAAGAACAATCCCCTATAATGAGTTTTGTATCCTGGCTTCATAAAGGGAGTGGTGAAAGTTCCTTGGAGATTCGTATGATGGCAATATCTTTCTAAGCTTCTAGCAACAAGTTTCTGACTGCTGCTGGCTCATGTAACAAGGCGTTGCCAGATCTTTATACTTAGCTGTGATTACTCTGCCTACAAGTGTTAGAGTCTGAGCTGAGTACCTGGGAAGGATCGAATTTACTTTCCCGGATACTGGCACATCAGAAACATTCATTTAGTCCTTTCAGAGAGCTGGTGAGAACCTTTATGCCACACACCCCCACTGAGCACGGGATCCACTTAAACTCTCAGAGGCACCAAACATCCTCTGAGTGAGCAAAGCTCTGAGGCCTGTTCCCATCAAAAAGTTTTCACTGATGGTTGGACTTTTCATCTTTGCAAAGGGAGGATTCAACTCACAAAAACCCCTAATGCAGCTCACTATCTTGCTTTGGAATCCATCATTTCCCAAGGTTTGATTCTCTCAGCCTCACCACTTGGAGGAAATGTGTGATGTCCCTTGACCAGCTCTTGGGCCCTAACAGCATAAATATTTACCCAGGATCACTGATCATCAACTGGTTTCCACTGAAATGGATCAGGCTTCCTACAAGACATGATGGAAAAGGGTAAATACCTTCCCTCTAAGACCCTGTTTAGTATTTACCTGTCTAAAACACTCCATTATTGCACACTGAGAAAAGGGACATGGGGAGAACCTGATTTGTGGTGATTAAATGCAGAGTAATTACTGAAAGTGTTTGCATTTGTCTGAATAATACTAACTTTAAAACTATGTCATTTAAAGCAAATTGTGGGATATTATTTTTCTGGCAGCAATAATCAGGCATTTTTCATAAAATGGCTTTCCTGCAAGAAAATCACCAAATAATGGCAGAAAAACACCCAGTTCTAAATACAATGAAACATGAGGAGGCAAAGTGAAGATTAAAACGGCTCTCACGCTGAGGATACAAACTGGAGTTGCTGAAAGGATGTCTTGCTGTTCCCGGGCATGCCAGGAGCCACTGCTGAGGCTCTAATGGGCCCCACACGGGTCTTTAGAGTGGCTGCCTCACAGGGTGTCTGTAATATCTTGGCCTAGGGGCATGCCAGATGAAGAAAACATGGGCCCAGCACTCAGGAGAACAAAAGCTTCTCTGCACCAGAGGAGATGTGCAGGCTTCCACCCAGGTCTTGGACTGGTTCCCACAGCCTGTCTGTTTACCCCTTTGCTCCAAGAGTCTGGCAAAACCCATCTCATGAAAACCTCCTCATAGGCCCATGGTGAGGCTCAGGGAACCCCCGAACCCCAAAGCTAATAATTTTCCTATTGTCATCTTGCCTCCCCACCAATGCAAGGGGGAGGGGCGCAGCCCCCTAGAACAGTATCACCTTTTTAGAATCAGTTCTTATATTTCTCCATTCAACTCTAGCTCCAGTAAAAACTTCCTGTTTTTGGAGAATAATACCTGAATTTAATATTCTCAAATAAGAGCTACAGATTTAAAACTCTTTTGATTCATTCTATATACTGCTTTTAGATTTGTCTCCAATTCAGTCCAACAAGTGTGCACTGAGTGTCTTACTGTTCCTTCCCAATACTACCTGTCAGGCCTCTGAGCGCAATCCAAGCCATCGCATCCTGTGACTTGCATGTATATGCCCAGATGGCCTGAAGTAACTAAGAATCACAAAAGAGCAAATGCCCTGCCTCACCTTAACTGATGACATGCCACCACAAAAGAAATGAAAATGGCCTGTCCTTGCCATAAGCGATCATATTATCTTGTGAAATTCCTTTTCCTGGCTCAAAAACTCCCCCACTGAGCACCTTGTGACCTCCACTCCTGCCCGCCAGAGAACAACCCCCCTTTGACTGTAATTTTCCTTTACCTACCCAAATCCTATAAAACGGCCCCACCCTTATCTCCCTTCACTGACTCTCTTTTCGGACTCAGCCCGCCTGCACCCGGGTGAAATAAACAGCCATGTTGCTCACACAAAGCCTGTTTGGCGGTCTCTTCACACGGACAAGCATGACACTACCCAAGGCCATCTGTGAGACAGCCCTATCCTGACTAGGTCCAAAGACACCCTCTCCTAGTCCACAGGAGTCGCCTGCGTGTGGGAGGTTGTGTCCCCGTCAGCTCTGCACACCCGCCCTCCAGTAGCTTCGGAACCGCCGCATTCCTCTGTAGTTCCTACCGTTCTTCCTGCCACAGGCCATTTTCATTCCCACACCTTCGCAGACATCTCTCCCAATTTATTTCTGCAGTTCCTTCCAAGTGTTCCTCAAGATTTAACCTACACTCACTAAATCTCCGCTGAGGGGTGCTACTCCACAATGTTATGTCCACTCCAGTGTTTGCCCCACTTTAAAATACAATGTTTCTCTTTGGTTTCACGTGTATGTCATTTCCTCCAACTGGGATTTGAGGTTTGTGGAAACCATGTCCTGTACTTCTCTTACGTGGCTTCATCTCACATTCACCTCACCGCTACTATGTGCCACTTGTGCTGTCTCTCAAAGAATTGAAAATGGTACTTGCCATAGAATATGCTTTGAATCAATGAATTTACATGTGTTGGCTTAGTAAATATACTCAGAATCCAATAGGTTCATTTGGGTTCCACAATTCCTCTTTATTTTGTGAAGAGGAAAAGGCTAATAAATGCATGCACCCTGCTCTGTGTATATTTTAACATGCAGCGTGCTATCTCTGCATGAACAGGGATGGCACCATTTTAAGCACTGAACTTGATGCTCCCCACCATGGTGGGGGGAATAGTCCAACGCCAAGCGGGGAAGAATCTCAGCCTCTCTCCCAGGAATTGTGCACTGGGCCAGGGATGTGGAACCAGCTTGAGAACCTAGCATGAAAGAAGCATAGTCACGCCCACTCAGCCACTGCAGGCCCTGTTCCCCTAAGATGCCCTAGGACCTCTATAGCTGAAAGCGGACAGGGAAGGGCCAGTTACCTGGGTGAACCAGATAGGGAAAGGCTGTCCTCCAACTCCCCACCCCCAAGCTTGTGCTTTGCACACATTGGTCCTCATACCCAAACATCGACACACACCAACAGTCCACTTCAGAGACAGCAATTCCCAAGAGTGGCTACATCAGAGCAACTCCAGGACAGCACCGTCCCTCAGGACAACCCTGGGAGACCAGTCAGGAGGCAGACATTTGTCCCTGAGATGCTGTCTCCCCACCTGATCCAGGTCATTCTGGGGATGGCAGCGAACAAGAAATAGACCAAATGGAATTTAAAATTCTGGTGCCAAGAGCCATGTGACCTGGAGCAACTTTAATTTCTCCCTGTCTCAATTTCCTCATCTATAAAATGGGAATCGGAATAATACCTATCTCATGCAAGGTAGAGAACTGAATGGGCCAAACAAGTAACATGCTTAACAGAGTGCTTGTCATTTTATAATGCATCGTGGTTCCTATCATCAACTATTTTCATTAAAATTCAAGATTGAACTTTTTCTCTCTTCTCCTAAATGTCCATACAAGCGTGTTTGCAAGAATCTATGTTCTCTTCCCTTCCTGCTCACCCATCTTCACATTTCAATTTGCTTTTTTGTTTCTCCTTTTACTCCACTCCTATCCCTACCTACAACCAGGAAGGCGCAGGGGCTCGTTCTGAAGTTACACTTGAAACAAAAGGAAGTGTGGGTCCACGTTAAGCCTGACACCTCAGTCACATACACCATAGTGCTGCTCCATCCCCCATTCCCTTTTCAGGGTCAAAACCTCACTTACCCACATTCCATTATTGTCATCTCTGCACTAGAAATTCTTTAACTTTTCAGAGTGTTTTAGACATTTTTCTTGTGTACCAATCAGGAAACCATAAATTAAAAGATATTCTCATCCAGTTTGTTGCAGGATAATAAAGCATTCCAGTATCTTCCATTTTGACCAAGATTCACCCAGAAAGGAAATTCTATAGAGAAGCAGAGCATGTAGGGAGGTGTGCTGGAAAAATGGAAACGTGTCTTTGTCCGGGTGAAATTTTCCATGTTTTGTTAAGTCATTTGAGTTTTGTCTTTTAAGAAACAAAATACAATATAGAATATTAGTTTGCATTTTCCTGGAATTTTGCATGCCTGTGGATCTTGTTTTATTCCCTATTTACTGAATCTATGGTTATTAATATTTTAGTCTCTCAGTATGTTTCTGCTGTAGTAATGGAAAGCATTTGGCCCTCTAGGAGCCAAATACTACATTGAATAGATCTGTTAACATGCCCTTCAGTAAATTAGCAAAGAGTGTAGCTTCATCTTTTATTTATTAAATAATGAGACTACTTTCATAAATAGCACTTTTTATTTTAAATGTACTTGAAAAGATTTTATAAGGGTTGAATAACCTCTCCCACCCTACTATAGTAGGCAAAATAATGGCCCCAAAGATGTCCACATCTTATTCCTTAAAACCTGTACGTATGTTACCTTATGTGGCAAAAAAAAAAAAAAAAAAATCAGTAAGGTCAAGGACCTTGAGATGTGGAGGGCTCAGTCTAATCACACAAGTCCTTAAAAGTGGAGAACTTTCCCCGCTATGGTAAGAGAAAGAGAGAGAGGCAATGACTGAAGAGAGGTCACAGAGATGCAAAGTGAGGACTTGACCTGCCATTGTTGGCTTTAAAGATGGAGAAAGGGATAGGAGCTAAAGAATACAGTTAGACTCTAGAAGCTGAAAAAAAGCAAGGAAACGGATTCTGCCCTAGAACCCTCAAAAAGAAATGCAGCCCTTACTGTTCCTTGATCTTACTCCCGTGAAACCCACGTTGAACTTCCGAACTACTTAAAGATCAAAAATTTACATTGTTTAGTCTAAGTTTGTGATCATTTGTTGCCACAGTAATAGAAAATGGATACATCAACTCAGAACTAAACCTTTGACTTCAAAGTGAATCAGAATGCGAGGTTCTTTGAGCAAGCCAGAGGGTAGCCATTGAGCATGGACTCAGTTGTAATTGCAGCTCTTTTTGCATATACCGTTCAGTCCCTGATATTCAGTAGCACAAATGTGTAAGTAAATATCTAGTAGTTAGAAATTCCTAAGAGACACACAATAAGGGTTGGGAGTTATAAAAAGACAATATATTGGTTTATGGATTATATCTGAATTATATGATCATTAAGAAATATTAAGCCACTGCCAATCAATCCCCTTAAAAAGAGAATCTCTAGGCCGTGCTCTGTGGCTCACGCCTGTAATCCTAGCAATCTGGGAGACTGAGGAAGATTATCACCTGAGGTCAGGAGTTTGAGACCAGCCTGGCCAATGTAGTGAAACCCTGCCTCTACTAAAAATACAAAAATTAGCTGGGCATGGTGGTGGGCACCTGTAATCCCAGCTACTGGGAAGGTTGAAGCAGGAGAATTGCTTGAATCTAGGAGGCGGAGGTTGCAGTGAGCCAAGATGGTGCCATTGTACTCCAGCCTGTGAAACAGAGCGAGACTCCATCTCAAAAAAAAAAAAAGGAGAGAGAGAGAGTCTCTATTCCTTTATTTGGAGACATTGTAACCATTACTAGGAAGGCAATAGATGGGCTAATACTGTTTTGCTAGGGGCATCAAATTACTACATAATTTGATGGCCTAGTGTGGTAGAATGGTATTGCTTCTCTTAGTGAAGGGAGTAAGCTCCTAAGCACAATTCTTTGTCAGAAATTTGGCTGAAGTAGGAGGCAGAGGATTCCCCAATTAGAAATGAAAAGGCTTGACATATAAATGCCTAGTTGAAATGGCACCACAATGAAAAGACAGTGACCAAACATATGTGATTGATTGGTATTAGATCTGCCCCAGCTGTGGATGAAGGAAAGGAAGGTGCTGAGGTGGAACGGGAAAAATTAAGAGGCTGAAAAGACTAAAGTCCAACCTCACAGAGGTAGTCAACATAGGTTAGATAAAAGCACCTGGAGGCTGGGTTTGTTCATTTCTTCTAAATGGTACAAACTCAAGCCCAGCCTTGCACAATTTATGTAAGCTTGAGGTTTATTCTTTTAAACACTGTTGTATGATAGATCTTCCTTTCTAGAAAATTCCTTAATCAAATTATTAGCATATATTGTAAATTTCTAAAATTGTGTGCTTGCATGATAAAGGAGTAAACAGAAGCAGCCACAGAGTTTAGATTCAGTGAAGTTTCTACATAATTGACAATACAATGTGAAAATTTCTGGTTGCATTTGTTCTCAAAAACCAATTGAATTCACAGAATTGCAAGTAGTAGCTCCCTCTGAGGTTTCATGATACAGATAAAAATGTTACAAATTTGAGGAGAATTCAATTATCTCTGTTAGAAACTGTGCAACAGTCACATTTTATTTTTTCATGTTTGACAAATTGACAGATGACAAAGCCCATGATGATAATAGTGATAGATCTCTCTAATTGCCATTTGAAGTAAATTAATGCATTCCCCCAACAAGTACAGCCAAGCATTCTCATTAAACTTGGGCAAAACAGAAAGGTGCCTTCTGGGGAGTTTTGACTAAATATAATCAGAACATGGACCAGAGAAATCAGACTATATGCACATCTGGAGAATTCAACGTCAGTACTATTTGATTGTATGCTTACTCCATTTATCTAGGATAAAATGGTAGTTTGGCAGCACCTGTATTGTCTCAGGAAGCTGAATTTTTATTGACACACAAACATCAGAAGAAACTTCTACTCAGTCCATCTGACTTGTCTTAAACCAAATTGAAATAAATTTCTCTGATCATAGCTACTGTAAGACTCAGACACTCAGCAAACATTTCAAGTTCCAAACTGTTTTACTATTCCCAAAGCCAATAAAATGTCCCCAAAACTATACCTAGTGCACAACTTCACACACTCAAAGCTACATAAAAGTCTTGCTACAGGAGCTCACTTTTAAAAATTAGGAACATGCATCACCATATTCTACATTAATTTGTCTCCTTCAATATGTAAAGCCCCTTTAAGGCAAAATTTTAAATCAAAGATGATCCATACAATATTCATATTCACTAAAAATTAAAACAATAGATACAAATGGAAAACATTCTCTACTTCTGTGCTAGAAAATACTACTCTCAAATGATACAAAATCTGTTCTTGAAGATTATGTTAAAGAAAACCATTGCTACGGTTTGCATGTGTCCCCTCCAAAATGTCTGTATTAGAAACTTACTCCCCAGTGCAACAGTGGTAAGAGGTGGGGTCTTTTGGGAGGTGTTTATGTCATGAAGGTTCTGCCCTCATGAATTGATTATTGCCATTATTAAAAGGGCTTGTAGGAGTAGATCCACTCATTTCTGCTCTTCTGTGACATGAGGGCACAGTGTTTGCCCCTCTCTTGCCCTTCTGTCTTCCACTATGGGAAGATGCAGTAAGAAGGCCAACACCAACACCAGATGCTGGCACCATAATCTTGGATTTCCCAGCCTCCAGAACTGTGAAAGAATAAATTTTTGTTCTTTATAAATTACTCAGTCTCAGGTATTCTGTTATAGCATCACAAAACAGACTAAGACAACCATTTTTTCCTACATTGTCATTGAAACTTGAATATGGGATGCCTCCCATCGTAAGCAGAGGTAGCCATAAGTGAAATGGAATATTAAGGTCTTCTGACCTTTGCTGGGCTCCCTCTCCATACCCCTCCCTATGTGAAGACCATATGTATCCAACAGACCATGGAATCAGAGGAACCAAAAGAATAATAATAGTCCTAGTATAGTTCAGTACCAAAGATATTTGCAACGTGATTTGCAAACATCTGGTTTGAAGATACAGAAAGGGACATGAGCTAAGGAACAAAAGAAAAAAAATGAGAATGCAAAGGAAAGATGAAAAATATATAAGAGATTTTAAAGATATGACATTTAAGTTCAGGAATACTTCCAGCATCCTTGGTGTTCCTGGCTTGGCTTTGGTACTAAGAGTCATGGGAAATGGCAGACTTTTGTGCTTAACTTCAACATCAAGACTCAAAATGCTGAAACCAGTCTAAGGTAAGTGGGACTGCGGTATGGTTTGGCTCCATGTCCCCACCCAAATCTCATCTAGAATTGTAATACCCACGTGTCGAGGGAGGGACCTGGTGGGAGGTGATTGGATCATGGGGCCGGGGCGGAGGGGTGGGGTTCCTCCATGCTGTTCTCATGATAATGAGTTCTCACAAGATCTGATGGTTTTTAGAGTGTGGCACTTCCCACCCACCGCCTCTCCTGCCACCTTGTGAAGAAAGTGCTTGCTTTCCCTTCACCATGATTGTGTTTCCCGAGGCCTCCCCAGCCATGTAGAACTGTGAATCAATTAAACCTCTTTTCTTTATAAATTACCCAGTCTCAGGTAGTTCTTTATAGCAGTGTGAAAACAGTCTAACACTGACTGGTATAGTATACTACTTAAAAGCCTAGGTCCTAAATCCCATATCTGCCACTTAGTAGCTATTAATCTCTTAAGTCTCAGCTTCCTCATCAATAAAATGGAGATAGTAATGGTCAATTTTATAGAATTGTTATGCAAATAAATGCATTTCACAAGACTTCTGATTTTTCTCTGAGAGTTAAAGTGGAGTTTATGTAAAACATGATTTTTATGTGGAGAAAAAAGGAGTAATAGAGCTAAAAGAAAAACCTGAGTATCATCACAAGGGTAGGATGAAGGATCCCCAGCAGGATGAGGGAAGACAAAATGGGATGCTTCTAGTGGGACTCTTTGAGGAAGACCACAGAAAGTTGAATGTAAGCAGGAGAACAGTAATGTGTGATTGTTAGGAAGACCTAGAGTCATCTCTACTATTTGAACCCCAATTGGGTTCATCATGAACCCAATCCAAATATCAATTAGGCTGAAAATAAAAGAAAATTAAAAAGGTGGTTGCAAACATGTGGCTTGCTCATGCTCCATGTTTGAGAGATTAACATGAGAGGTAAAAAGTCAATAAACTTAATTGATAAAGCTTCACCCTACACATCCCAGGGAATCCTTGAGCTGTTATTGATAAGAGGAGGTGCTAAGGTCTGTTACAGAATTCCAGGGATTAGTACATGTGAGGAGGGCCACCAGGACCATGGGGCTATCAGTGGGTAGATGTGACTGGGATATTTATAGAAGTGGGTAACTGACAACATTCAGGCCACACCTACCACAGAGCCTGGGCCTACATCTGGGGAGACAGGCACCAGCTTGTAGCCACTCCACAAGCACTCTCACAGGCAGAGTGTAGGGAAGAAGCTGAAGATCTCACTCTGTTGATGCTCTACATGAACAAGACCTCTCCCAGGATTGAATTTCTTTACATAGTAGCCCAAAAGTTTCATAGTATTCAAAGAGGGCATTGCTAATACCATCCAAGTGCACAAGTATTGTTGAATATACTCAACTATTTCTATAAAGATATGATGAATGTCCATCAGTCAGACTGACTGCATAAAGGCCACCATCTGTCAAGCAATGTAGCCACTCTTCATCATAGGATGAGCTCAAGGAGATACAAGCACAACAACAGGATATGGTACCTCCCTAATGGCAGGAAGCTGAAGGCAGAGAAGACACTGGTTCTCAACCTACCCTAACACATCAGGTAACTTGAGTAAGTCACTTCAACTTTCTGGGCTTTAGGTTTCTTAAACTGATAATCACTAAGATCCTTTCCATCATTTTCCATTTATAAATCAGAGTTTTGAGGTTTGAAGCTTTGGCCACTATCTCCTGCTAAGCCAAAGTTCAGCACTACATCCACGACCACAACAAATGTCAGGAAAATTTTGGTTCTATACCCAAAAATAGTCCTGAGTTGGCCGGGGGACACCTTGATGCTGGGGGATTGAGTGGGGAGAAGGAAGATCTCTCCTCTAGCTTAGGGCAGGATAGAGAGACTATCTGGCAGCAGAA
Organism: Papio anubis; assembly: GCF_008728515.1. Classification (NCBI taxonomy): domain Eukaryota; kingdom Metazoa; phylum Chordata; class Mammalia; order Primates; family Cercopithecidae; genus Papio; species Papio anubis. The sequence continues at coordinate 56,988,678 of NC_044982.1, read as the reverse complement.
TAAAGGATGTGGTTCTACTTACTCCTTGTACTTCTTCCCCCTGTAGTCCAAAGCTGCCTGAGGTAGTTACTGACAGAGGAAGAAATTGCTAGAAGCCAAAGCTATTCCAATTAAAGCTATTAACAAATCTGATTGTGAGGAATGTTCGTTAAAAGAAAAAATAAATTCTGCAGTGAGCCTGAACTACAGGTTGTCTGCAAAGTGCCCATGTGGTATAGCTATATAAATTTTATTACCTAGTAAAATGTGCGTCTTAAAACTCTTGGCAAGAGCCTTCATTTAACTAACCCGGACTTTTTTTCCCTTGGCCCAGATACAGAAGAATTAGTGCCACTGAATAACATATTAGACACTTGCTTTTTGTAGTAGATACACTGTTCTTCCAATGTTTTGTCATATAACTTAACTGCCACCTGAACAAGAAATAACTGTTCAAAATTTTTTTACACATCTTAGCTGAAAATTCAAACTAAATTCAGCATCATCCAACTCTTAAAGGGTCCTTTCTTCCTTTGTATCTTTGATTCTCTGCCCTCTTTGATATATATGTTTATACAATCAGCACTGGAATGATTATTTAAAGTGTGCATTTTTTTCTGAAATGTGTTGCCTCGTGTTCAAGTGAAATGCAGAAGTTTTTAATCATCTCACTGGTTTTGGAATTTGGATTCTGAATGCAAATCTTTCATTTCTTTTCTTTTTTTTTTTTTTTTTTTTTTTTGATTGTTAAGAAACTGTGTGTGTTCTTTTAAGTTTACAGTCTGCTCTGAAATTACAATGTAAACAGCTTTAACACAGTCTAAAGTACTTCTAAGGGGAATGAATTATAATGGAAACCATCAAGAAAGGCACTGAGCATTATTTGGAAGGCAGCTTTGTTTCTATCTTGGTTTATCCTTTGCCAGTGGCTCCATTAAGGTATCACTCAGTCAGTCTTCCTGCTGGGTAGTAAGCTACATCCATCCCTATACTACCAGCCAAAAGGAGTAGAAAGCTCTAGGCAGAAGCTGCGGTCCCTTGAGAAAAGAGAAGCTTTCTGTTAAATGGTTTCTAATTCCACCATGTTGGAAATACCAGGTGGGACCATTTCACCATCTTTTCACAAAAAATATGTCATGCCTCTTTCCTTGCCACTACTATAAGGGCTTCATTGAACTTCAAATCTCCTCTAAATCAACAAAATATCTCACACAACATGCAGTGAAGTGAGGTGCTACTTAATCCTTCAGCCTTCCAGAAGCACATTCTGTAACTCTTGATTATTTTAAAAACGTAAAAGCAAAACTAATATAATAGTAATAAACCCTTATAGTTATGATGTGCTTATTACATGCCAGACACCATACTAACGCTTTACATCCATTACCTCATTTATTGCTCTCACACACACACACTCTAGGGGGCAGTTGTCTCCACTGTAAAGATGAAGAAACTGTCTTAAAGAAGTTAACTGTACTATATATGGGATTCTTGCTAAATGAGTAGATTTCAGCTACTCTTGCCACAAAAATTTAAAAATGGGTAACTATGTGTAATGATGTACATATCAATTTGTTTCACTAAGTAATCTCTTTACTATTTATATCCTATAACATCATGTTATAATCTCTTAAATATACACAATAAAATTTATTTTTTTAAAAAAGGTATAAATTTCCCAAAATCACACAGGGAAACCAGGTAGAACCAAGCACTAAGTCCAGTCTGCTCCTGAGATGGCCTTCTTAGCTAGGTCCTTTATGCTGACAATAGTTAGACATATCTTAGAAAGCCAGCAGGTGACTTGGAATTAGTGTAATGGGAAAAAATGAACTGCTTCTTAAATTGATTTTGGAAGAATTCCTCTCCAGGAAAAAGCTGTCTTCATCATAAGTATACCTTAATAATAAAAATGGTTAAGATTCAGCGGGTGCCTACTATGTGTCAGGCAATTTCCTAAGTATTTTACCTGTATCAAACCACTTGATGCTCACTACAATTACCACTTTGTATCACTACAATGGCCATCTTACAAATGAGGAACTTGAGGCAGGTAGAAGTTAAGTAACATGGAAAAGCTACACAGCCAGGGAGGGTGGAGACTCCATTTGGAACCATGTTGTATGGCTCGAGTGCATACCCTCTTAACACAACTCTATGCTGCCTTTGTGATTACGAACATGTTTGATTATGACAAAAATCCTAGGGGCAGAGCCTGGATGATAGCTAAGCTGGGTCTGTACAAGAAATTACCAGGAATTTCAGGATTTAGGAGCAGAAAAGACAAAGAGAGTTCCAGAATCATCACAGGAACCTGTCACCTGAATTCAAAAGATGAACAAGAAAAATCTTATGGGTAAGAATAGACATGGGACCATTGAAAAAAGGGATGCACCATAGGTTTCTTAATTTTTAATTTTGGTGGGCACATAGCAGGTGTGTATATATTTATGGGGCATAGGGGATCTTTGATACAGGCATATGGTATGCAATAATCACATCAGGATAAATGGGGCATCCATCACCTCAAGCATTTATCCTTTGTGTTACAAACAACCCAATTCTACTCTTTTAGCTATTTTAAAATGTATAATTAAGTTATCATTGACTATAATCACTCTGTTGTGGTATCAAATACTAGATGTTATTCATTCTTTCTAATTACTTTTAGTACCCATTAACCCCACTTCTAACCCCCCACTTCTCCCTCACCTCACTCCACTTGTCATAGTTTATTTGAAGCTGCTTATTGTGCTGCACTGCTAAGTAACCACTCCATGACACACAGAGCCTTGAGATGGGACACTTCGGGTAATAAAAGAATTGAGATAGTGTCCAGCAAGAGCTGCAGCATAGAAAAGGGCCAGCGGGAACAGGAAGTAAAAGATCAGCAGAGATGCTGGGAAGTAATGGAACCATTCTCCAATCATCTCCAAAGAGTAGATCGCCCATCGTAAATGGAATGTGGGGTTTCAAGCCGGATTCTCTCAGTCTTAACGGACAATCTCATTGCAACAAGCTGGAGGACTTGGGGACAGATACCCAGACCGTTGAAATCTAGGTTGGGCTAGAATTCAAAGTTTCTGATTTCTAAAATTAAACACTCATTCAATAAGTATTTATTGAGTGCCAACTGCATACCAGGCCTTGTTTAAGATACTAGGGATACAGGATTGAGCAAAACAGGCCTGGCTCCCGCTTTTTGGAGTTTGTAATCCGCTGGGAAAGGCTGACAATTAAGCAACAAAACACCCTAAACTGTGGTCAACGGCTTGATAAGGGGAGCCCAGCGTGCTAGGGGAGCAGGTGGCAAAACTACTTGCCAGAAGAGGTGGTGCTTAAATTGAATTTCAAAGCAGAGCACAGTGAGGAGGGATGTTTATGCAGACAGAAGGAAAAGACAGCACTGAAGAAAGTCCGGAGAGAGCCCCGCACGTTTGGGAACAGAGAAGAGTTCACATCTTAAACTTCATACTGGAACAGTAAAGACAAAGGGAATGGGGTCAAGATGCAGGTGTAGAGGGCAGGGGTGTCACAGAGGGCCTGGGAAACCACATTGAGGGGTTTGGGACAAAAGGTAGATCAAGTTTCAAACAGGGTAGTGATGTGATCAAATGAGAACTACAAAGTTTAAGGTTAAAAAATAAGTGAAGAAGGCACTAAACTTATGTGTTCTTTTCCTGAGCTGAAGGTTTGTGGTGTTTTTCAATTGATAATAGAGAATTTTTCACTCCTACAATGAGCTATTCTGGACTCAGTTCTAGCCATCATTATACAGGACATAAATTTGCATGATATCCATTGGCAATATCATTGTCTATACAATCTGTGGAATGGACCCACAGTTATCACCTTTCTGTCTATTGTGTTGATTCACATTCCCCAAAATTATTTTATTTATTTAAAATACACCTTCAGGATTACAAATACTAACCCACGTCATCCTCATAACAACTCTATGAGGTAAGTACCATTATTATCCCCATTGTGCAGATGAGAAAACTGAGGCTTAGAACAGTCACATGGCTAGTAAGTAACAGATGCTTGTAGTACATGCACTCACACCACTACCACATGAATCCTATCTGGTTGATTTGGAGAGGCTAAAGACAAAATAATCTAGAGCGAGCACAAACCTAAGTAAGCAGAACATTCACTAGTTGTTTGAACAAACATTTATTTACTCATCTTGCACCAGCCTGGGGATACAAAAATGAATCTGTCCAGTCCCTCCCTTCCTAGAGTGCCCAGTCTAGCAGCAGAACAGACAATATCTTAAAATCACAATCCGAATGAGAAGAGCGATGTGTGAGGATGTTAGTACATGGTGGGTGAACGTCTCACTCTCCCTGGGACAGAGAAGCCCCCAGGGGAGAAGTTCTGCAGAGGAGCCTGCCCAAGCATAAACTGAATAAGTGGGATTCCACCAGCTGGGCAAAGAAGAAAGGAACATGAGAGCACCCGATGGTTTTGTCTAGGGAACTGCAAGTTGTTCAACCTGGCTAAAGACTGGTGAGCCCTGTGGGGAATGGCAGGAGATGGGACTGTAGAGGCTGGTTCAGGCTTGTCCAAGTAGGACTGTCCCTTGATAAACTCCCAGAGAACAGCCGCATTGTCAGAAAGCACATTTTCTGCTCATCCCACCGAGCTTAGAGGGTAAGAACACCCTGAAAACTGTGGCGCAAATATCTCTGTGGATGGTTAAGGTGTTTCCTTGGCCAGAGACGTTTGCTAAAATCTTCCTCTGTGGGTTCTGGGCCTTTGGTGTAGTGGCCTAATTTTGAAACTGCGATGGCCCCCAAGTTCCTTCCCCATGGAGCTGGCATCCACGTCTTATGAGCAAATTACAGATTGTCCCACATAAGATGGAATAACACCTTATAAAAGGAGGAACTACTTTACCTCAGGACTTCTGTCCCTCTGAAAAATAAGTGAATTCTATATAAAAAAGAAAAATAAATTTTTAAAACCCAATATAATCTTTTGAGATGTTGTATCAACTTTGATCACATAAAAGACCCAGAGCCATGTTTCAGGCATATATACACTCGTCTTCAAACTGCCTTACCTTATATACCTTATAAAATAATACCTTAACATTCCTTCTCTAATGATATTAGTCAAAACAATTCCACTTTTTTATTAATTGTTTTGACTGTTTAAAAGCATTATGCCTGCAAGAGACTTTAAGCCAAGAAAATAATTTGACAAACCTAATTACACCCACACTCATACACACATCATACATAAACACATATGGGTTTAAATGAAAATGCAAGGTTGGGCCAAGCACAGTGACTCATGCCTGTATTCCCAACACTTTGGAAGGCCGAGGCAGGTGCATTGCTTGAGCCCAGGAGTTCGAGACCAGCCTGGGCAATATAGTGAGGCCTCATCTCTACCTAAAATACAAAAATTAGCCAGGCATGGTGGTGCAGGCCATTAGTCTCAACTATTAGGGAGGCTGAGGTAGGAGGATCACTTGAGTTCAGGAGGTTAATGCTCCAGTGAGCCATGATTATGTCACTGCACTGTCTCATAAAACAAAAAATACGAGGTTGGAACTGGAACCAAATGGGCATAAAATTAAATAACATGACTTTATATGATTTTCTCTCTTTATATGAGCTTTGCAATAACTTTTATTCTTGATGGCTCCCTACGACCTCACAGGAAGGACAAGTATCATTTAGCCACACATACTGCAAATAAAAGGAAGTCCAAAGAGATTACAGGGTGGCTATGATTTTGTGTAAAATGAAGCAGAATGTTGAGACAAAATCTAGGTCATTCTGGAGAGAAAAGGCTAATAAGGGAAAAGAATACCTATTCCAACCTCCCCATTTTACAGATGACCAAACAGAGACCCAGCAGTTGACCCTTAGGCATATGTCCTGTGAGTGAAGAACCAGGAATAGAGCCACATCATCTGAAGTCTGGTTCTATGTCCTTTGTGATTCGTTACTTCTCAAACCAGTTTGTACATTGTCCCCAGAGATTCACAGAAGAGAGCCACAGACGACTCATGGTCATATCATAAAGCTCGAGCATCAAAGGTACTTGAAAATTTGAGGGAAATCATATTATTTTATTTATCCAATCTTTATGTAATTCTAATATTTAAATATTAGAACAATTAGAAAATAGTATAGATTTAAATGTAATTGCATGATTTTTTTCAAAAACAAAACAGGTGACTTCAAAGAAAAATGATGCTTACTGAAGCTGCTTGGACAACCCTGCAAATTGCCCAGGGGAGCCAGTCCCACTGCTCCCTGCCACCAGGACACATCAGTACCTGCTCCAGGGAACCATGGTGCCCCCATGAAAAGTGGAGCAAACTCTTCTCACCCACTCTCTCCCCTGACTAGTGACCCTAAGGAGTGGGATGAGAAAGAGAAAGCTTTGGAAGGGCCTAATCCCAGGAACTGGGTCATCCCTCTCTAGAAGAATGAAAATGAATGAGGTTAACTTGCAAGAGAAGTAGAGGAAGTGAGAGAGGGACTCTTCGGGAGAACTACAAAGCAACTGTTAAGTCTCCAGAAAGAAAAGCCAGCCTGTCAGAAGTGCTAACATCCAGAAGAGCAGAAATATTTTCCCACACTCTAGTTACAAAGGCCTTGTATTTGCTCCTAATGGCAAAAAATAAAGGCTCACTTCACCACCAGACATAAGAAAGACCTGAATCTTGCCACAGGGCCAACCCAAGGGAACAAAGAACCCTCCTATAATGGGACCTCACAAAAGCGTAGTTTTTAAGGGTCACAGTCCTAGGACAGGTTCGTCTTGCTGTTCCCTTAGCAAGGAAGATATGGTTCATGGTCATGGATCAACACCATTGTTGACACTTGACACCTCTTGATCTCAGTTCCTAAGTCTCCTACTTCTACGTTAGTCATACCATGCTCTATGCTGTCGTTTTTCTCTTTCTTGCAACTTCTCTCTGCCCTTAGCTTTAAGAAAGGACTTCTGCTTACTCTTGTAGGCATCTCCTGACCTCTAGGCTTCAGGGTGTGCATCTGTCAGTGTTTACACACTGTATCCTCTCTTTTCTTTGTTTCATTTTTTTGTTTTTTTTTTTTTGAGTAGCTGGGATTAGAGGTGTGCGCCACCACGCTTGGCTAATTTTTGTATTTTTTGTAGAGACAGGGGTTTTGCCACGTTGGCCAGGCTGGTCTCAAACTCCTGACCTCAAGTGATTTGCCCACCTCGCCCCACAAAGTGCTGGGATTACAGGCGTGAGCCACCGCACCAGGCCTGTATCCACTGATCTTATTTCAATCTACTAGCTGTGTCTTGGTCATGGCTGCCCACATATGACTTGTCCTATGTCCTAGATGACTGCTAGATCACATATGACAGCAGCTTAGCAACTTGCCTTTCCTTATTTTCATCACATACATTTATCAGATCAAAGATTAATCTGTTGAAAACATCTTTACCTAAAGAAAACTCTTTCTTTTTTCTCTGTAATTTTTCTCATTGCATGTAACTTTTTAAAACATTTGCTATCTTCTCAGAATGTTAAATACGTTTGATTTTTTTAGTTCTATTGACTTAATCATAGAACCTCAATAAGGCAAGTTATAATAGAACTAAGAGATATCAACTTATACACTTTAGAAATGCAGTATAATTGGCATTATAATCACCAAACTTAGAGGCACTGAGAATAGAGGGCAAGGGTGAGTTGCTAAACTAAAAACAGGCATTAAATAAAAATCTGCTTATCAAAGAGTGAGACTCCATCCTGTGTGCAGGATGCCATCAGCCAAGCACACACCTCATGGCAGGAAGCTGAAAAATCCTTCTGGGGAGAAACTGAATGGCCCAAAGAAAAGATCAAAAGACCCTAATCTTTAAGCCCTTCTTGAAAACAAGGAAAATAAGCCTTCCTGCTTATAACCTGGTCACCTACAGAAAAGCCCACTTTATGGTAACAGTTTTTTATTGTTTTTGTGGTTCACATTTAAATGGGAATAGACAACCAGGGATCACTAGAAATTTGAGAAGAAACTTCAGCACAAAGTGAAATCATAAACACAAGTAGAAAAAGAACTTGGCATAAATGAATAAACTACAAGGAAAGGGAAAGAGAACTTTTTAACATCTCTACTACTCAAAGCCATCTACAGATTCAATGCAAGCCCTATCAAAATACCAATGATATTCTTCACAGAAAATAGAAAAACAATCCTAAAATTTGTATGGAACCACAAAAGAATCCGAATAGCAAAGCAATCTTAAGCAAAAAGAACGAAGTTGGAGGCATCACACTGCCTGACTTCAAAATATACTACAAAGCAATAGTAACCAAAACAGTGTGGTACTGGCATAAAACAGACACATAGATCAATGGAACAGGATAGAGAACCCAGAAATAAATCAGTGTATTGACAGCCAACTGATTTTCAACACAGATTCCAAGAACACACACTGGGGAAAGGACAGTCTCTTCAATAAATGGTTCTGTGAAGACTGAATATCCATATGTGGAAGAATAAAACTAGACCTTATCTCACACCATATATAAAAAAACAAATCAAAATGGATTAAAGACTTAAATGTAAGACCTGAAACTATAAAACTATTATACTAGAAGAAAACACTGGGGAAATGCTTCAGGATATTGGGCCTGCCAAAGATTTTTTTGATAAGCTCTCAAAAGCAGAGGCAACAAAAACAAAAATAGACAAATGGGATTATAGCCAACTAAAACCTTCTGCACAGAAAAGGAAATAATCAAGAGAGTGAAAAGACAACATACAGAATGAAAGAACATATTTGCAAACTATCCATCTAATAAGAGGTTAATATCTAGAATATATAAGGAACTGAAACAATTCAACAGCAAAAAAAAAAAAAAAAATCAGAGTTGAAGAGGGGTAAAAAATAATCTGAATAGTCATTTCTCAAAAGAAGATATACAAATGGCCAAACAGGTATATTGAAAAATGCTCAGCTGGACATGCTGGCTCATGCCTGTAATCCCAGCACTTTGGGGCCAACACAGGTGGATCACTTGAGCTCAGGAGTTCAAGACCAACCTGGACAACATGGTGACACTCCATCTCTACTATATCTCTATATATACACACATATACATACATACATACAAAAAAAATTAGCTAGGCATGGTGGTGTGCACCTGTAGTCCCAGTTATATGGGGGGCTGAGGCAGGAGGATCACTTGTGCCCTGGAGTTCAAGGCTGCAGTAAGCCTTAATCACACCACTGTACTCCAGCCTGGGCAACAGAGTGAGACCCTGTCTCAGAAAAAGAAAAGTAAAAGAAAAATGCTCAACATCAATAATCATTAGGGACACGCAAATTAAAACCACAATGAGATAACATCTCATCCCATTTAGGATGGCTATTATCAAAAGGACAAAAAATAACAAATGCTGATGAGGATGCAGATAAAGGGGAACTTATACACTGTTAGTGGGAATGCAAATTAGTACAGTCATAAAGAAAACAGTATGGAGTTTCCTCAAAAAACTAAAAATGGAAATACCATACCATATGACCCAGCAATCCCACTGAGTATATATCCAAAAGAAAGGAAATCAATAGGTAGCTACACTTTCACGTTTATTACAGCACTATTCACAATAGCCAAGATATTGAATCAACCCAAGTGTTCATCAACAGATGAATGGATAAAGAAAATGTAGTATATATACACAATGGAATATTACTCAGCCAAGAAAAAAGAATGAAATCTTGTCATTTGTAGCAACATGGATGAGCCTAGAGGCCATTATTTAAGTGAAATAAGTCAGGCACAGAAAGACAATGCTGTATGTTCTCACTCACATGTGGAAGCTAAAAAAAATTGATCTCATAGAAGTAGAGAGTAAAATAGTAGTTACCAGAAGCTGTGAAGGGTACGAGGGAGGGAGGGATACAGACAGGCTTGTTAACAGGTACAAAATTACAACTAGATAGGAGGCATAAGTTCTAGAGTTCTATAGCACAGTAGGATCACTACAGTTAACAATAATTTATTGTATATTTCAAAATAGCTGGCAGAGAGAGTTTTTAATGTTCCCAACACAAAGAAATGATAAATGTTGGAGGTGATGGATATGCCAATTACCTTGATTTTGTTATTAATCATTATGTACATGTGTTGAAACATCACATGTACCCCATAAATATGTACAAATATCATGTGCAATTAAAATAATAATTTTTAAAATCCAAATTAAATGTCCACGGAGAGTGAAAAGAATGTAGTCCATTCATGAAATGAAAAGGAGAGCTGCTTTAAAAAAAAACAGACATGAGGGCTAAGAAAATACTGGAAATCTTTTAATACATATGAAAGTAAAAAGAAAAACTCAATTAAGTTTGGAATGTAATCTCAGTTGAGGAAATCTCCAGAAATAGAACAAACAGACAAAGAAATGGAAACTAGGAGATGAATAAGAAAATTAGACAATAACTCACTGAAATATCCTGCTTTTGCCATGTGACCTACAAGCACCCGCTTCTCCTTCTGCCATGATTGTAAGCTTGCAGAGGCCTCCCCAGATGCAGATGCCTGGTTATGCTTCCTGTACAGCTTGCAGAACCATGAACAATTAAACTTATTTTATTTATAAATTTTAAAAAGACACAGAAATAATGTAAGTTCCATTATGAGAGAACAGAGAAAAACAGAGGGGAGGATCTCGCAAAGACATAATACAAGAAAAATTTCCAGAGTGGCACAAGTGCTCAAATTGAAAGGGTCCATGTCCCAAGCACAATGAATGAAGAAAGACTCACACCAGGAATGAAGATTCTAAAAGTTTCCGGAAAGAAAAAAGCAGGGTAGGGTGGAACAAAAGTAAGCATAAGACAGGAGAACTAAGAAGCATGGAATCTGACACACAAGATGTCCTAAGAGAATTCTCAGGACATCAGCTGTGCTTCAAGCCTAGACCTCAACCAAGCAAGAGTGGAGCAAAAAGGCAGAGAGTTGCAGGAGAAAGACTGCTGAGGGAAACAACGTAACTGGAGAATGAATAAGTGCTTGAGCATCAGGAAAAAAAAGACTAATGATGGGCATTTGGCAGCTCTCTTGAAGCATTTGAGAAATCTAGCAATAGGTACTAAAACAAAGCAAAGGAAAAATGAGACGTTAACAATCCAAGAATAATAAAAAGAAATATCATAAATAAATAAATAGGCATCATAATTTAATGATTGACTTTAATTTCACTGATTATCCTGCAATGTTATAGTAAATCTGAAAAAAAATTAACACAAGAAAGGAAACATGTCATATGTTTGACTCATATGGGTTCATCAGGGAAAATATTTATAAGGCATAATAATGTAAACACTGATCACTTAAAATTTGTAATATAACTACTTTGTGTATGGGTAGGTCACCTAAATCCTTTCAGCATTATCTCATTGTTTATATGCACATGTTACTTTGATTAAAGTTAGAAATAACTCCAAGTGAATAAGAAAAAGCTATCAGAAACATCATGGTGCTTCCTCAAAAAATTAGAAATGCAATCACCATCTGATCCAGCAATCCTACTTCTGAGTAGATACCCAAAAGAAGTAAAAGCCGGGTCTCAAAGAGATATTTGCATGCCCATGTTTATAGCAGCCTTATTCACAATAATCAAAAGGGAGAAGTAACCCAAAAGTTTATCAACAGACAAATGGGACCAGGCACGGTGACTCACACTAGTAATCCCAACAGTTTAGAAGGCCAAGGTGGGAGGATCACTTGAGTCCAGGAGTGTAAGACCAGCCTAGACAACGTGATGCAACCCCATCTCTACAATATATATATAAAAAAAAAATTAGCTGGACATGGTGGCACATGCCTGTAGTTTCAGCCTCCTGAATACAGGAGGCTGAGGTGGGAGGATCACGTGAGCCCGAAGATGAAGATCGCAGTGAGCCATGATCACACCACCACACTCCAGGTTGGGCAGTAGAGTGAGACTCTGTTTCAAAAAATAAAAAATAAGATGAATAAACAAAATGTGGTATATCCATACAAAGGAATATTGTTTAGCCTTAAAAAGGAAGGAAATTCTGACATATGCTGTAACATAGAAGGACCTTGAGGATATCACTATAAGTGAAATAAGCTAAGTTACAAAAAGATAAATACTGTATGATTCAGCTTAGATGAGGTACCTACACTAGGCAAATTCATAGAGACAGAAGGTAGAATGGTGATTGCCAGAGGATGAGGGGAGGGAGGAATGGGGAGTTGTTGCTTAATGTGTAGAGTTTCTATTTTGCCAAAGGGTTTGGGAATCTGTTGTATAACAATGTGAATATATTCACATTAGATTGTACTGAATTGCACAGTTAAAAATGGTTAAGTAAACTTTATGTTATGTATATTTTACCACAATTTTTTAAAACTTTACAAAATGAATAGAAAAAGAGCATAATGATTCAAAAGGTAAAAGATTTAAATTCAGAAATGAAAAATAAAAACATACATAAAATGGAACTTATTTTCTAATGACTGAATTTAAGTTTCACTGATTCTACAGGAATGTTATTCCTAACCTGAAAAATTATATATAAATAGATACATTATGTTTCCAATAACATACAAATAAAACAAGTCTCCTGTTTTTTGTTGTTGTTGCTGTCACAGTCGGTGTTGTTTGTTAGTAATGTGACTTCACAGTGGCTATCATGATCTAGTTTAAGTCACTATAGTAAAACAGCACAAATCTAGGCAGTCATCCTATGAACAAAGTTTAAGAAAAAACTCCAAATATACCAAATAAATATCAAAATGGAAAATTACCTGTTTCACTATATAAAAGATGAAAACATAAATCAGGATATCCCTACTAAATACTAGAGCTCCTTTCAGATTGTCTTAGTGAATATTCTTAGCTGAGTTTTACCTAGTATCTATTCTATTCATGACTTTAAAGGAAGAGAGAGACCAGACACAGTGGCTCATGCCTGTGATCCCAGCACTTTCAGAGGCCAAGGCAGGACAATTACTTCAGCTCAGGAGCTTCAGCCTAGCCTAAACAACAAAGCAAGATCTGGTCTCCACAAAAATTTTTTTAAAACAGCTATGCGTGGTTGTGCACGTTTGTAGCCCCAGCTACTTGGGAGGCTGAAATGGGAGGATTGCTTGAATCCAGGAGTCCAGGACTGCAGTGAGCTGTGAGCATGCCACTGCACTCCATCCTGGGCAACAGGGCAAGACTCTGTCTCTTAAAAAAATAATAAAAATGTAAAAAAAAAAAAAGAAGAGAGAAATAAATTGCAAATTTAACCATGAGGGTATATTATATTTTATCTAGAAAAATGCTCAAACCATCAAGCACTGCTTGATGGCCTTCTGTAGTTTCATACATTCATTAAGAACTTACTACCCATGAGGTACTACGCTAGGTGGGTGAGACCCAAAGAGTTCTTGCTCCCAAGAAACTCATTCCCCACTTTTTCCAAGTAATGAAGCATGCTCATTAGGGGCCTAAATGGGGTACTGATCTGTTTTAGCCAAGTAACTCTATGGCATGTGTTCTAGAGTAGAGCCTGTCTCAGAAAATGAGTAGAAGAAAGTCCAACCACCTAAAAGGAGATAGAGCCTTACCACAGATGACCTCCACACTTTCTTCTACCAAATGTAATTGAAGATTATAGTTTTTGTTTTTTCTTGTCAAAAACTGGATTGCTTCCACCTGCCTAAAAAAGGTATTCCTGGTTTCCTGCCCCTACTCTCTTGGGAATTATTTGTTGTTCAGGGTTTCAATTTTTTTTTTAATGACAAAAGACATTAATTTTCTCTAACCCTTTAGATTTTGTTAAAGGCAACATCTACCCCATCACCTCCGCCTCACCCAAGCTCACACTCACACTCACACTCACACATGGCAATTTTTAATTTTCAAAGACCTGGCTTCAAAACAATTCACTCACAGAAATGGAGCAGACTCTCCCTTCAATCCCATGTTCTCCCTGTGGAAAGAGTGGACAAGCATTCAAACCACATCCTGTTCCCTTTACCAGCTAGCTGGCCTTGGGCAGTCATTTAAGCACTCTCAGTCTTGGTTTTTCCTTAACTAAAAAAAAAAAAAAAGGAAAATAAACATATTTCACAGGGTTGCCTATATACAATTTTTAAAAATAAAAATTAAAAAAAGATAATGTTTGCAAACCTAGCACAATGACTAGCTTACAGTAGGCACTTCATAAAAGTCCCTGAGGAGGCAAAGCTGTCAGCAGCTTGGCCTGAACTATTATCCAGCTTCCAAAATGCCCAGTCCCAAACCCTGAGATCCAAATTATCTCAGAATTCACTGTTTTTAGAATTACAGGCTGGCATAAGAAAAGTTCATACTCTCCCTATATTCTTACCTCCATGCAGGCTATCCTCACAGGTAAAACAAGCAAAGAACAGTGGCAGAGGGCTTACTGGAGGAGAACACTGGCTCTGCAGTGCCTGCTGCTCCAGCAGCACCTGTGCTGTCAGCCAGCCAACAGAAGAAAGCCACCTGCCCATCCCCTGTAATGCTACTTATGTTGTCCTCAACAAGGAAAGTAAAAAAGTCCCCAAACCAAAACTAAGCCTCTTCAATAGAAGTGGGCTGACCACATGCCACTCCCTCTCTTCAAAGTCCCAAAGAATCCACACAACTCCTCTGAAAACCATTTCTGCATTCTAGGGCAAGCATATTCACTGCCTTTGTAGCCACATTGAGCCTCACCACTAACTAAGAGAACCACAGTACGTCTGTGTGTCCCAGATCTTACTTATATAAAACAACTGTACAACACCTACTATGTTCTAGGCACTGTTCTAAGCACTTTTACAAAAATAGCTCATTTACTCCTCATAAATGATCAGGTAGGTAAGGTATTGTTATTATTCCCATTTTACAAAGGAGAAAACTTGAGGCCAGGAGGGGTTTAGTAACTGTCAGACAGGCTGATTCCAAAGTCTGTGCTTTTAACCACCAAGTCATGCCACCTCTTCATGTAGTTCCAGGGCTCTTATTAGAATTGTGATGTTCTAGAAGGTCTGCCTGTGTATATATTATCATGAACAACAACATCAGCAAATCTATCAGCCCATGTAGATGAAAACTGTTTCTATGCTACAGAATTGATATAGGTACACAGAAGCTGCAAACTACAGTGGACAGAGGCTGGGATGTGGAGTCAAAGTGATTGAAATCAAACGTCCCAGGCGGCGGTTCCAAGATGGCCAAATAGGAACAGCTCCAGTCTACAGCTCCCAGCGTGAGTGACACAGAAGACAGGTGATTTCTGCATTTCCAACTGAGGTACTGGATTCATCTCACTGGGGCTTGTTGGACAATGGGTGCAATACAGTGGGTACAGCCCACTGAGTGAGAGCCGAAGCAGGGCGAGGCATCACCTCACCCAGGAAGTGCAAGGGATCAGGGAATTCCCTTTCCTGGCCAAGGGAAACCACGACACACCGAACCTAGAAAATCGGGTCACTCCCACCCTAATACTGTGCTTTTCCAACAGTCTTAGCAAAAGGTATACCAGGAGATTATATCCCGCGCCTAACTCGGAGGGTCCCATGCCCACAGAGCCTCGCTCACTGTTAGCATAGCAGTCTGAGATTGAACTGCAAGGTGGCAGAGAAGCTTGGGGAGGGGCACCCACCATTGCCAAGTCTTGAGTAGGTAAATGAAGCAGCCGGGAAGCTCAAACTGGGTGGAGCCCACCACAGCTCAAGGGGGCCTGCTGGCCTCTGTAGACTCCACTTCTAGGGGCAGGGCATAGCCAAACAAAAGGCAGCAGAAACTTCTGCAGATGTAAATATCCCTTTCTGACAGCTTTGAAGAGAGTAGTGGTTCTCCCAGCATGGAGTTTGAGATCTGAGAACTGACAGACTGCCTCCTCAAGTGGGTCCCTGACCCCCGAGTAGCCTAACTGGGAGGCACCCCCCAGTAGGGGCAGAGTGACACCTCACACGGCCAGGTACCCCTCTGAGAAGAAGCTTCCAGAGGAATGATCAGGCAGCAATATCTGCGGTTCAGCAATATTTGCTGTTCTGCAGCCTCTGCTGCTGATACCCAGGAAAACAGTGTCTGGAATGGACCTCCAGAAAACTCCAACAGACCTGCAGCTGAGGGTTCTTACTGTTAGAAGGAAAACTGACAAACAGAAAGGAAATCCACACCAAAACCCCATCTGTACGTCACCATCATCAAAGATCAAAGGTAGATAAAGCCACAAAGATGGGGAAAAAGCAGAGCAGAAAAGAGAGCAAATCAGTGCCTCTCCCCTTCCAAAGGAACACAGCTTCACCCCAGCAATGGAACAAAGCTGGACAGAGAATGACTTTCACAAGTTGAGAGAAGAAGGCTTCAGACGATCAAACTTCTCCGAGCTAAAGGAGGAAATTTGAAGCCGTCGCAAAGAAGCTAAAACCCTTGAAAAAAGATTAGACGAATGGTTAACTAGAATAACCAGTGTAGAGAAGTCCTTAAATGACCCCATGGAGTTGAAAACCACAGCATGAGAACTACGTGATGAATACACAAGCGTCAGTAGCTGATTCGATCAACTGGAAGAAAGGGTATCAGTGATTGAAGATCAAATGAATGAAATGAAGTGATAAGAGAAGTTTAGAGAAAAAAGAGTATAAAGAAACAAATAAATCCTCCAAGAAATATAGGACTATGTGAAAAGACCAAATCTACGTCTGATTGGTGTACCTGAAAATGATGGGGAGAATGGAACCAAGTTGGAAAACACTCTGTAGGATATTATCCAGGAGAACTTCCCCAACCTAGCAAGCCAGACCAACATTCAAATTCAGGAAATACAGAAAATGCCACAAAGATACTCCTCAAGAAGAGCAACTCCAAGACACATAATTTGTCAGATTCACCAAAGCTAAAATGAAGGAAAAAATGTTAAGGGCAGCCAGAGAGAAAGGTAGGCTTACCCACAAAGTGAAGCCCATTAGACTAACAGTGGATCTCTCGGCACAAACTCTATAGGCCAGAAGAGAGTGGGGGCCAATATTCAACATTCTTAAGGAAAAAGTTTTCAACCCAGAATTTCATATCCAGACAAACTAAGCTTCATAAGTGTAGGAGAAATAAAATCTTTTACAGACAAGCAAATGCTGAGAGATTTCGTCACCACCAGGCCTGCCTTACAAGAGCTCCTGAAGGAAGCACTAAACATGGAAAGGAACAACCGGTACCAGCCACTGCAAAAACATGCCAAAATGTAAAGACCATCGATGCTAGGAAGAAACTATATCAACTAACAAGCAAAATAATCAGCTAACCTCATAATGACAGGATCAGATTCACACATACCAATATTAACCTTATATAAATAACCTAAATATAAATGGGCTAAATGCTCCAGTTCAAAGACACAGACTGGCAAACCATATAAAGAGTCAAGACCCATCAATGTGCTGTATTTTGGAGATGCATCTCACGGGCAGAGACACACATAGGCTCAAAATAAAGAGATGGAGGAAGATCTACCAAGCAAATGGAAAACAGAAAAAGGCAGGGGTTGCAATCCTAGTCTCTGATAAAACAGGCTTTAAACCAACAAAGATCAAAAGAGACAAAGAAGGCCATTACATAATGGTAAAGAGATCAATTCAACAAGAAGAGCTAACTATCCTAAATATATATGCACCCAATACAGGAGCACCCACATTCATAAAGCAAGTCCCTGGAGACCTATAAAGAGACTTACACTCCCACACAATAATAATGGGAGACTTTAATACCCCACTGTCAACATTAGACAGAATGACGAGACAGAAAGCTAAAAAGGATATCCAGGAATTGAACTCAGCTCTGCACCAAGCAGACCTGATAGACATCTGCAGAACTCTCCACCCCAAATCAACAGAATATACATTCTTCTCAGCACCACATCACACTTATTCCAAAATTGACCACATAGTTGGAAGTAAAGCACTCCTCAGAAAATGTAAAAGAACAGAAATTATAACAAACTGTCCATCAGACCACAGTGCAATCAAACTAGAACTCAGGATTAAGAAATGCAATCAAAACCACTCAACTTCATGGAAACTGAACAACCTGCTCCTGAATGACTACTGGGTAGATAACAAAATGAAGGCAGAAATAAAGCTGTTCTTGGAAACCACTGAGAAAAAAGACACAACATACCAGAATCGCTGGAACACATTTAAAGCAGTGTGTAGAGGGAAATTTACAGCACTAAATGTCCACAAGAGAAAGCAGGAAAGATCTAAAATTGACACTCTAACATCACAATTAAAAGAACTAGAGAAGCAAGAGCAAACACATTCAAAAGCTAGCAGAAGGCAAGAAATAACTAAGATCAAAGCAGAACTGAAGGAGATAGAGACGTAAAAAATCCTTCAAAAAAATCAATGAATCCAGGAGCTGATTTTTTGAAAAGATCAACAAAATTGATAGACCGCTAGCAAGACTAATACGAAGAAAAGAGAGAAGAATCAAATAGTCACAATAAAAAATGATAAAGAGGATATCACCACTGATCCCACAGAAATACAAACTACCATCAGAAAATACTATAAACACCTCTACACAAACAAACTAGAAAATCTAGAAGAAATGGATAAATTCCTAGACACATACACCCTCCCAAGACTAAACCAGGAAGAAGCTGAATTCCTAAATAGACCAATAACAGGCTCTGTAATTGAGGCAATAATTAATAGCCTACCAAACAAAAAAGTCCAGGACCAGATGGATTGACAGCCAAATTCTACCAGAGGTACAAGGAGGAGCTGGTACCATTCCTTCTGAAACTATTCCAATCAATAGAAAAAGAGGGAATCCTCCCTAACTCATTTTATGAAGCCAGCATCATCCTGATACCAAAGCCTGGCAGAGACACAACAAAAAAAGAGAATTTTAGACCAATATCCCTGATGAACATTGATGCAGAAATCCTCAATAAAATATGGGCAAACAGAATCCAGAAACACATCAAAAAGCTTATCCACCATGATCAAGTGGGCTTCATCCCTGGGATGCAAGGCTGGTTCAACATATGCAAATCAATAAAAGTAATCCAGCATATAAACAGAAACAAAGACAAAAACCACATGATTATCTCAATAGATGCAGAAAAGGCCTTTGACAAAATTCAACAGCCCTTCATGCTAAAAACTCTCAATAAATTAGGTATTGATGGGACATATCTCAAAATAACAAGAGCTATTTATGACAAACCCACAGCCAATATCATACTGAATGGGCAAAAACTGGAAGCATTCCCTTTGAAAACTGGCACAAGACAGGGATGCCTTCTTTCACCACTCCTATTCAACATAGTGTTGGAAGTTCTGGCCAGGGCAATCAGGCAAGAGAAAGAAATAAAGGGTATTCAGTTAGGAAAAGAGGAAGTCAAATTGTCCCTGTTTGCAGATGACATGATTGTATATTTAGAAAACCCCATCGTCTCAGCCCAAAATCTCCTTAAGCTGATAAGCAACTTCAGCAAAGTCTCAGGATACAAAATTGGTGTGCAAAAATCACAAGCATTCTTATACACCAGTAACACACAGAGAGCCAAATCATGAATGAACTCCCATTCACAATTGCTTCAAAGACAATAAAATACCTAAAAATCCAACTTACAAGGGATGTGAAGGACTTCTTCAAAGAGAACTACAAACCACTGCTCAGTAAAATACAAGAGGACACAAACAAATCAAAGAACATTCCATACTCATGGATAGGAAGAATCAATATGGTGAAAATGGCCATACTGCCCAAGGTAATTTATAGATTCATTGTCATCCCCATTAAGCTACCAATGACTTTCTTCACAGAATTGGAAAAAACTACTTTAAAGTTCATATGGAACCAAAAAAGAGCCTGCATTGTCAAGACAATCCTAAGCCAAAAGAACAAAGCTGGAGGCATCACACTACCTGACTTCAAACTATGCTACAAGGCTACAGTAACCAAAACAGCATTGTACTGGTACCAAAACAGATATAGACCAATGGAACAGAACAGAGACCTCAGAAATAATACCACACATCTACAACCATCTGATCTTTGACAAACCCGACAAAAATAAGAACTAGGGAAAGGATTCCCTATTTAATGAATGGTGCTGAGAAAACTGGCTAGCCATATGCAGAAAGCTGAAACTGGATCCCTTCCTTACACCTTATACAAAAATTAATTCAAGATGGTTTAAAGACTTAAATGTTAGACCTAAAACCATAAAAACCCTAGAAGAAAACCTAGGCAATACCATTCAGGACATAGGCATGGGCAAGGACTTCATGTCTAAAACACCAAAAGCAATGGCAACAAAAGCCAAAATTAACAAATGAGATCTAATTAAACTAAAGAGCTTCTGCATAACAAAAGAAAGTACCATCAGAGTAAACAGGCAACCTACAGAATGGGAGAAAATTTTTGAAATCTACTCATCTGACAAAGGGCTAATATCCAGAATCTACAAAGAACTCAAACAAATTTACAAGACAAAAACAAACAACCCCATCAAAAAGTGGGCAAAGGATATGAACAGACACTTCTCAAAAGAAGATATTTATGCAGCCAATAGACACATGAAAAAATGCTCATCATCACTGGCCATCAGAGAAATTGAAATCATAACCACAATGAGATACCATCTCACACCAGTTAGAATGGCAATCATTAAAAAGTCAGGAAACAACAGGTGCTGGAGAGGATGTGGAGAAATAGGAACACTTTTACACTGTTGGTGGGACTGTAAACTAGTTCAAGTATTGTGGAAGACAGTGTGGTGATTCCTCAAGGAACTAGAACTAGAAATACCATTTGACCCAACCATCCCATTACTGGGTATATACCCAAAGGATTATAAATCATGCTGCTATAAAGACACATGCACACATATGTTTATTGCAGCACTATTTACAATAGCAAAGACTTGGAACCAACCTAAATGTCCATCAATGATAGACTGGATTAAGAAAATGTGGCACATATATACCATGGAATACTATGCAGTCATAAAAAAGGATGAGTTCATGTCCTTTGTAGGGACATGGATGAAGCTGGAAACCATCATTCTCAGCAAATTATCGCAAGGACAAAAAATCAAACACCGCATGTTCTCACTCATAGGTGGGAATTGAACAATGAGAACACTTGGACACAGGAAGGGGAACATCACACACCAGTGCCTGTCGTGGGGTGTGGGAAGGGGGGAGGGATAGCATTAGGAGTTATAACTAATGTAAATGACAAGTTAATGGGTGCAGCACACCAACATGGCACATGTATACATATGTAACAAACCTGCACGTTGTGCACATGTACCCTAGCACTTAAAGTATAATAAAAAAAAAAAAAGAAATTAAATGTCTCTAGGTTTGTTGATTAAGTATTATAAGTCCCTGTTTTCATACCTGTAAAATAGGGATCATGATACCAATCTTATGGAATTACTGGAGAGATTAAATGAGATAACTTACATAAAGTACCTACTAATATGTCTTTCACATAGTAAGTGTTCATTAAGCTATAGCCTTTAGGACTTAATGCTCTGGTTGTTTTGTTGTCTACAAATTGTTTTGTTTTGTTTTGTTTTCTATAAGAAACTCACACGTTTTTAAAAAAATGTTAATTCCAGAAGAAATCTAATGAGCACAGAGTAATTCAAATTCTAGAAATTATAAAACTAACAATTCAATATTCAAGTAAGCTTTCTGGGCATGACATAAATAAATTAAATGATTATGGGTTCAAGGGACATACATTTTAACTACATAGGAGCAATAAATGAGGGTGTTTTAAAATAACCTACTCAGCCTTTTAAATAAAAATAAATCTTTAATCACTGGAAAATACCACTTTCTTATTTCATTTATTGAAAATGCCAAGAGGAAAGAAAAATATTAGGGATTATATCTTACCAATTCAGTGTGCTCCTATAGTAATATAACTATATCATTGGTAGTTTTTTTCTTTCCAGTCCTTTGGTGGGACTGTGTTTCTCTGATTCCTTAAACTAGGTGTGGGCACGTGACTTGCTTTGGCAAGTGAAATGTGAGTAGAAGTGATATGTGTCTCTTCCAGGCAGAAGCATTTAATTACTAAGATGAGACTGCCGAATGCCATTCATCCTTCTTGGGGATCATGGAAGTTCATATTGAGTTAAAATCCCTATCAGTCTGGGTTTCTGAGTGACTGTGATAAGCACAACCCTCCTGCCAATTCTCACTGGTCTTGTAGCACGAGAAAGAATAAAGTTTTGTTATATTAAGCTACTAAAATGTAAGGGTTGTTTGTTAACCATCGCTTCACCTAGCCTATCCTAACAGACAGGAGAAGTTACAGAAGAAGTGAGTAAATGCTGTAGACTGACTCATCTCACTAATCTCACAGAATAGGGATTCATCAGCTGAACTCCTGGATGTGAGAAAGAACCATGTCATTGATATCACTGCAATCTTATTCTTCAGTAAGCAGTTGTCTTTGATCCTCACTATTTATTGTAATTTTAAAGGATGTTTCTTTGATGCTAAAATAATATTAAAACCTATTTTTAAACATCTTTAAAACATCACTAGATTTTTTTATAGCTTGAAAAATTGCTGGATATATTTAGTAAATGTTCACTAGCAATGTTTTTTAGGCCTTAAGATGTTTCTATTTTTGTTAAAACAGGTCTAAGTTGTCTGAATAGACTAAGAAACTTTATCCTTCTGACTCTCCAAGAAGAAATAGACATGGTGGCCTCCAACTGCTTACCTACTTATCACAGCATCACAGAGTTAAAATTCTAAGACATACAGGAGCCTACTGAAGAGATACGTAGATGTCAGAACTTGAAAAGCTATAATGATCATAATGATCACAGAATAGGTCCTGGCCTAAAGATTCAAAGCAACCTTTTATAAGAAAAGCTTGCCAGAGTGTTGTCATGACAGGGTAAGCCATATCCACCCTCACCTCCACATAACTGAAGCATCTCCTATTTCCTGCCCTGTCCTATGTTTGCTGGCTCAGTCACACACGCAGTTGGAACTCTACAGGATAAGCCATGATTGACTTGCCACAAATTGCTGCAGAGCCTAGCATGAAAATCAAAAACTTTTCATTGAGCCTTTTAACGCAGTTAGAATGGGTTATAAAATCCTGGTCCAGGAACAGGCCTCACTTGCATTAGCTTCCTACAAAAGTTGCATGTAAATCTTAGATGAATAGAGAGATAGAAAGATACATAGATATTCATACATAGACATATATAGTATGTTTATATTTTAATTATTTATATACACATTAATGTATATATATTTTTTTCCTAGAAAATTAAAGGAGCGCCTATAGCAAAACATTTTGCTCAATAACTAATCATTTTTTAATATCCCTATGATAATGTCAGGATTTATACCATTTGCTCTGCTTTATACATTTGCAAGACAGTCTAGGGAAAAATTGCTTTAACAAAAACATCCAGCTGCCCAAATGTCCTGAACAAGTAGTCACTTCAAGTGAAAACTCACAGGATCTTGAGACTTCTGTTTTTCATCATTTGATTTCTGCCTCTGTTGGGAGTCAAAAGACAAAGGGAACAACCCCCAGCTCCAAGTCAAAGGGCTCATCTAGACCCTGCAGTCGCCTGGGCCTGTGCCCTTAGGCAAGTTCTTTAACCTCTTGGAAGATGTGCTTTGGGTGGGAAGGGGAACAATAATCCAGATAACCTATAAAACTGCTTCCAGAGGCAAAGTCTCTTTAGGAATAAATGAAGGGTCTAACATCTCTCACTGCAGGGTAGCAAGAGGATGGGCTGGAAGGACAGGATGAGGCTGACTCAGGGCAAGCTGGAGGATTTCGGGAGAGAGGGGACAGAGAATGTATTGTTGTCGCTGTTATCAAGTATCCCTCTTCAAGCAGAAGTTTTTACTGAACTGAAGTTTGCGTTTTCTCCTTCACCTAGAGTCCCTATCCCTTTATGAAGTCTATGAACAGACTCGATGTGTTTCCAGGGCTGATGTGAGGCATAGTTCCTGCCCTGATCATCATGGGAGAGTGATTCCAATAAAATAAGAATAAAACGATGGAGATAAAAGACAAGAAAGAAAATAGACTCACCAATAATATGTGTACATGGGTCTTGTTTACATGTTATCTACTACAAGTTAGAAGCTGCAGTGGCAGGGTCTTTGTTCTGTGGTATCTTTACGTGCTCATCGAGAATAAACAATAGAAGCAAACACTAAAGTCGGCAAGTTAAGAGCGGAGGTTGTTAAGATCAGTAATAAATCTGTAGCAGCTGATAGTGCATCCTGCATCATCTTGATTCATTTCTAACATCCTTATTGACAGAAAATAGGAAAACCCAAACAGTTCAAACAAAACCAGAACAAAACAGGCCAGGGAACAGGAACTTGATGGAAGAATTATATCGTGGAAGTCTTGTGGCTTATGAGGGCCTATTTATCTAACCTGGTCTCATCTTTCACAACTTCCCATCATCCTTCATTTGAGGCACTCTGAATTTATCTCTTTCTCATCTCCCAATCTTTGCATATTCTGTTCTCTCCGTCTGAAACGCTATCGTCTTACTCCTTCACTTTTGCCCAAGTAATTCCTATTCATCTTTCTGGTCTTCTTTCTCCAGGAAGTCCTCTCTTGTCTGGCAGTCCCAAAGTTGACTTAGATGCTTGTCTCATGTGCACCCATAGTCATGTATTAAAATTACTTGCATGCTTATCTGTATGACCACAACACTGCAAGCATCTTGAGGGCTGTTAATGTGAATAATTGTCCTCATATCCCCAGCACCTACACTGTAGCTGGCACATAGTGCTCAATAAATATTTGAACAGCATCGTTCACTCTCCTGGCCTAATCATGAAAATCTTAAAACAGAGTTTACCAAACTACTCCAGTTTCTTTGACCAGGATAAAACCAAACAAGCTGAAAACCAAAGCAGTACTTTTGTCAAGATGTTCTCTTCTCCTTGACTAATAATACAGGCAAAGTGCCTAGAGCCAGGCCTGGCACAAATCAGACTCAGTAATGTTCTTATTTCTACCTCATCCTCTTCCTCATATCCCTATATTTCAAGTGTAAACTCAAAGATCATTCATATACCAGAGGTTGTTCAATATACACTCCTAAAAAACTTGTGAAGAAAGTTCCTTGAGAGAACCAAGAGAAAACATGGTACCATTTATGTGATAAGCCCTGAAAATAATTTCGATCAAAGCATTAAAAGGTGAGCTGGGTGCAGTGGCGCATGCCTGTAATCTCAGCTACTCAGAAGGCTGAGGTGGGGGGATCATTTAAGCCCAGGAATTTGAGACCACCCTGGGCAACACAGACCCCTATGTCTAAAAAAAAAAATTTTTTTAATTAGCCAGGCATGGTGGCATGGGCCTGTAACCAGCTACTTGGGAGGCTGAGGCAGAAAGACAACTTGAGCCCAGGAGTTCAAGGTTACAGTAAGCTAAGATCGTACAACTGCACTCCAGCATAGGCAACAGGGGAGGCCTCATCTCTTTAGGAAAAAAAAAAAAACAGAAAAGATCGACCACTCCTCACCAACTGTACTGCTTACCTCCAGCCCTTCTATTTTGCACTATTGCAACAGCCTGCTAACTGGTCTCTCAGCTTCTGCCTTTAATCCACATCTCAAGGGTAAAGTCTATTTTCAAGACAGTCACCACTTGATCCTTTTGAAATGTTAAGTCAGATCACTTCACTCTTCCACTAAAACTCTCCAATGAATTTAATTCGAAATCCCCACCATGTCATTTTGCATCAATCAATAAATAACGCTACAAGAGTCAACTCCAGACTTGGCCAGCATTCTACAAGCATGTCATGAGAAAGCCATTATAGTCATGGTGATACAAGTAAATCCTCAATGTTAATTGCAGTCAACTGGGGAGAAAACTGCCTAAACATAATGATTGGTTTCCAATGTATGGTTTCAAGTCAATGTACAGTTTCCACTCACAATTAAACCCTCCATGTTAGTAAACTATGCATTTTGTTTGATCATACCCCTATTCTATTATTTATAACTTGGTACTCCAAACATTTGTCACTTTCCTCAAGTTTTCTACCCCATTTCTCATTTGCAGAGAAAAGAACTCATCAGTATCTTTCTTTTCCATTTTCAAACATATTGCAGTAAATAGCGAAAAGGGTCACAGCTGTTCACACCTCCCTGAATCCATGATCTTTGCAACGTGAATTTTCAGCTCCTCCCATCAAGATGTGAAGCCTATTTCCCCACTCCATAAATCTAGGCTAATCTCGTATGACTTGCTTTGTCCAATAAAATGCCACGGAAGTGATGCTGTACACATTCTTATCCTAGGCCTCAGAAGATTTGACCACATTTCTGCCCACTCTTGAAATTCTACCCAGTGGCTACATGAATAAGCTAGGGCTAACCTACAGGGTGATAGAATACCACATAGAGCAGAAATGAGTCATCCCAGCCAAGGCCATCCTAGATCAGCTATCACCACCCACCCTGGGAGCAATGGAAGATACATAAGTGAGCCCAGCTAAAACCAGAACAATCATCCATCAGAGCCCAGCCCAAATTGCTGGTCCATTGAATCATAAAATAAATAAATAGTTGTTTATTTATTAGTTTTTCTTTTTGGCCACTAAGTTTTGGGGTGGTTTGGTGCACAGCAAAAGCTAAATGATAAACTTATCTAAATCTTCTCCTACATTTATTACCTCAAGTAGAGGTGACTCAACTTTTCCAGAACCTCTTTGCCTAAACACATTCTCTTCTTCTTAGGATACCTTCCGCAACCTGATCCATCTGGGAAACTTATATCGAGACAGCTCAACAGCACATCAATAATCTCCCCTCCCACCACCTGCCACCTCACCCTCCCTCTTTGAGCTCATAGCATATATACCTCTATCTTTGCATTTATTTTCATGTCCTTCTACCACAGAAGGTTGAGATTATGTTTTATTCATCTCTATAATTCAGTACTGAGCCTAATGTTTGTCATACAGGAGCAGCTCAATAATTTTGCTATTAATAAACATTAAATGCTTTGACATTTTTCATTTCTGTCTTTTCTCTATAACTACTACCTCTGCCTTCATGACAGCCCCTATCATGAATGGCCTGAATAATTTAAATGGAGGCCTTTCTTCTTCCCTAACTAGTCTTGTTGAGTACTCCCATAGCACATTGTAAACACTTTCAATACACAATCATGATTATTTATACAGGGTTCTTCCCATAAAACTTTTAGCTCTTTCAAGGCAGAAGTCATATATCCCTTTTTTTTAATATCTAATCCTCAGACTAATAACTTACTGATAATAGGTGGTTAATTTATGATGAAACTAATTTTAACATTTTTAAAACTATTTAATGAAAAAAATAACTTGAATTCCATAAATCAGACTTTCTGATAAGATGTTGATAATAGTCAATACAGTGAAGACTACTGTCTAGACTCAGCCATGTGCAGAAGGAGAAGGAATAAACTCTTACCTTATAGGGATTTTTCTGAAGCAGACATTACTATCTGGTTTTGTCTCACTCATAGCACTAAGTGAAGTTTCTTCTACCAATTCATCTGCTTTGATGAAGTAGATGAAGCCTTCAAAGAATGTGGAGACACTGGTATGGGAGAAATCACTCCTTTAACTGTCCCTAAGAGCTGTCAATTAGTGGATTATTTTCCACTAATGTTGATCTGCTCAAAGATTCTGCCTTTAATGTTCACTGGCATTATCAACAACTAGAATGAAAACACAGAAAGTAGTTTTATCAAATTCATGGACAACCCAAAGCTGAAATGAAGACCTACTACCTCAAATCCAGTCATGTATCCTACTATGTACCAGAATACTGTTCTTAAGCATTGGGATACAGCAGAAAACAAAAAACACCAAGTCTTTTCTTTCATTGAGATTTCATTCTAAAGGCAGAGGATAGATATTAAACAAAAATCTAATAAACATAATGAATAAGCAAAACGAACACTTTGCCCTTCCACCATAGTGACGAAACACACCACATACCACAGTCAGGGCTGGTGGGGAGCATGTGTTTAAGAAGTATCTTTACATCATGAAGTAAACTTTAAAAACAGAAATTTCCCATCTAGAATTAGTCCTCAAAATAAATGAGACCTTGAGCCCTTTGTCAGAAATTGCTAAGTCATTAGTGAACATATTTGCCCCTGACTTTTGCAATGCCAGCATCTGCAGATGTGTGATGACCCTACAGATGTAGTAATTGTGTGAAAAAACCACTATCATTTCCCATCATGAACAGTTAACTAGTGATAACCTTGAAGAGCTTCTTTCCATAAATGCTTGCCATGTCCTTTACCTGGAGAGCCAGTTCTAAAGGCTGGTCTTTCTTGCAAAACATTGCAAGTAAAAATCCTTTTGTTTTCTTATTGCTTTTATTTCCGAGTTTTTCTTTCACCCCCTGGAGCTAAATAAGATATATTACTTGAGAAATATACCACTTCACCTCTTCACCCAAGTTTGTCTTTTTCAGCTTCTTGAATAAAAAGCTGTGGAAACATAACTTTAACTCCCTGTGACTCAGTTTCTATTTCTGTTTGTCTTTCAGTTTCTGGATGAAGACTGGTTCTTGGCCAGGTCTGGTTCTGTTTTACACATGACTACTGTTTTATCCCCTCTGTAAGTGGCAGTAATGCTCAGGAGACAGGTTTCAATTATAAGCTCTGACCATCTGGTCTCTGTTGGGTGGCAGACAACAGGGAGTCTGGTAGTCTCCTTATATTTTTTCTTTTTTTTTTTGTCAATTGTCTTTCTGTATGTCCTGGCACTTGAACATTCATTTCTTTTTCACCAAGTCATATAACCATAGCCATATCATTGTGTGATCTCAATCATAGTGTTGGGAACTCACTCAGGTCACATCCTCAATCACTGATTATACATTTTATATCCAACTATCAGTAAAATCATTGTGTTGCTTGAACTCAAATCATGCAAAATAAAAAAAAGAGAAAAGTTCTGTGCCCCTGAAACAGAGAGCCACACCTGGATCAAGGGATATCACAATGAGGACACCTTTGACATGCATTTTGTCCCTCCCTTTCTTGACCTGGAGCTGCTGCAACTGACAAGTTAGTTTTTGTTGAAACCCAGCAAATTGGGCTTTGTATTTACCTTTGACCCATGACTGAGGCTGCTAGTTCCTCATGTGTCTGTGCCCTTTTCCCTCCTCTCAGAAGGAAAGTACGTAACCTATATCAATGGAGGAGGAAATGCTCTAGGAGAATACAGGTGGAAGCAGAAAGGCCAGGTAGGGCTGTTAATAACGTCATTGCAGGCAGGAGATGACAACAGCTTTGGCTAAATGATAATAGCAAATGTGTGAGAAGTAACAGCATTCAATAGACTTTAAGGCTGAGGTGACAAAGAATGAGTATAAGGTGTGTGAAGAAGCAAGGAGCCAAGAATGACACCAAGATTTTTGATAGATGACAGGACAGGAATTCAAAATTACTTTTACTGTTCAGGAAAATGAAACGTAATAAGGACATGTAAAAAGGCAGCTCGCAGATCTAAATTTTCAACTGTAAAAACGCAAGATAAGGGAAAAGTGACCTAACAACAGTCTATGAGAAAATGAGCTCGGGGTCTTGCTGGACTTCAAGTTCATTGTGATTCACCTGGCAATCAGGAGAGCCTACAATTTAAAATGTACTAGAAGTAGAATGCCTGAGTTAAGGGAGATGGATCTTTAGCGTATTTCATGCTAATAAGTTCATGTCTAAAATCCCTTCCATTGCTAAGATTCATAAATCTTTCAATCCATCACCTAAAACGAGCATCATGTACTTATAGGGGCCTCAATGTGTGATGTGTGTATAGTGCACTTCTCCATTTGGAAGGAATAACAGAGAAAGTTCACATTTGAAAATATCAAATTACAACCTAGAATACCATCTACTTTGTGCTAAGTGCCTCATTAGCAAGCTTTGCATACATGATTACTGAGCTTTCTCAGTGATTCCTTCCTAAACAAAGGGTGAGCCCTCCATGCATCCACACTGAGCATCTTATTTGTCTTTGGATATTCTTTTTTTGGATAGGCATGGGAGTCAGTAGAAGAGTGGCATTATGCAACACAGTGCATACGTATTCATTGAGAAGCATGAGAGTAGTCAATCAAGTCAAAGACCTGAGTTCCGGGTGGGTCTCGGGCTTCAACTCTCCACATGACTTCAGGCTAGCATCCTTTCCCTGCATTTCCGTGCCCTAAGCTGTAAGGCAGCAAATACTAGCTGTCTCCATGCCTTTCCAAAACAGAAGCTCTCAAGACAAATGGGGTGTCCTAAATTCAACAGCCACCTATAGAACAGTTGTGGAGGACAGGACAGTATAACTAAGCCCTCAGGAGAAAACTGTGCTCTGAGATCTCCAGAGAGAAAAAGAAAATGAGAAAGTGAAAAAGGACACTGGGCAGAAACAAAAGTTCCTCCCTGGGAACTATTAATAGTTTAAGAAGTGTATCTCTCTAGAAGCATCCATCTAAGGTACCGGAGCTTTTAAACACACCAGCCAGTAATGGAGTGCAAGAGAGGTCACTGCCAAAGATGAATGCAGTATTCGTCAAACAGCAGAAATGGATGGTTAGTGTAACAAGAACAGATAGTTCTACCAGGGCAGTGTCTCCCCTGTCCTTCTCGCCCAGGTTTATAATGCTGTGTGGAACATCATGGGACAAAGATCAGAAAAGGAAATGCCAACCACGTGATCAGCTCATGAAAACGATTAGAAAAAAAAGTCCTTTTGGCAGCTTCAGGTAAATTAGGGTTCATTCTGGCACCCATTCCAGACCACTGCAGACAACATCTCACCACATAAAAAACACTTCCTTTCGTCTCTTTTCTCTCCAGTCTGTGGGCATTTAATTCCCATATAAGAAGAAAAGAAAGAGCCTTAAAACATAAGAACCCAGAAAATCAAAACCACTATTCCTTTTAAGCAATTCCAAGCTAGATCTACTAAAAACTATTTGGTCCACTGGTTTTATACAGAAAAGTTTCACTGACTGAAAACTATACTATTTTACAACTAAAAGGAACACAAGAATTCAGAAATCTGGCAGTGCATAAAGTCCCTGCATTTCCATTTTAAAGCAACATTACTTTTAAGATGGATATTTTATGCCTAAATGGCTGGACATGACCTTTACAAGTGTGTAGTTTCTGTCTGCAGCTGAGAAAAAAAAATGTCATTCCTGCTTCTCATTCTTTTATTTCTATTAATCGCTTTTCCTCTTTACATACTACATAATCAAGAGGGACATGTCCATTGCCCTTCTAGCTGATTTCTATTATTTCTCATTACAGCCTTTGTTCCATTTCCCTGCTTCCCACCAGGTGTTAAATATTTGGACACTGAGTCTAAACTGTTCTATTCCTGCCTCTGTCGGAGTGACTATCATATAGTTGTGTAATCAATTAGCCTGGCATCTGATCTCTGTTTCAAATGTCTTCTTAGAGGAAATTTAATTATGATTAATATCTTTTTATAACTTTGAAATTATATAGGCACGATTCCTTACTCAGTCATGCTTGTTAAAAATCATAAATCAATTTATTTTATTCCCTCTAGATGGGAGGAGACCTTTCCAATTCTGACTGAATTCTAACAACATAAAAAGTCCAGCAGACATTAGAAGAATACACACTTTTTTTTCCTTTCAATGGGAAACCCTTTCCATAATATCTTCGTGGTTGGGAGATTTGCGGAGCTTCCAAAGCAAGCCTTACAAATACAATTTAAAGAAAACTTTCTGCAGTTATGACAGGAAGAAAGATGTCTTCAGACAATAACAAAATTCAGATTTAAGTGTGTTGTACTCCATGCAAGAGATGTATTCCTGGAAAGCTGAAGTAAATCAAACTTTTTTATTAATCAAATATTTCACAATCAGAGTAGTAGTTATTAATAGATAGAATCCTGTTGGCAAATCCATCTGTGAGGTGCAGGATCCATTTCTAATGAAGAGATATACCTCTTGATGTAATGGTTTTAAGTTTATTTTGGTGCTCAACTTTCTAAAAGTAGGACACTAATATATGAATTTTGAAAGTATTTGGAATATCTGTCCCACCTTTTCAAAAACTTCATGACCCAAAATGACCCATAAAATCCAATAACAAATGTTGATTTTTACCATGCCACCTGCACAAGTGTCCCTGTAGCAGACGTGATAAGCTGGTGAACCCAACACCAATTCCCCTACCTAAGAAAACTTTTCCAAAACTTAGAAATAAGGCAAAAAGATGACTCATGTTCCTGTAATGTCATACTGCAGCATTGTCTGATGGGCCCACCCATGGATTATTTAATTCTCTAGGAGAATATATCCGTAATTTCATGATATTCTTAATTAAGGCGCATATTCTGTGATATTACATATTAATATACTTTTGTGTAGTAGGCATGCCAATGACTTTGTCCATTGGAGAAGATAACATCAAAGGTTATGGTTTTATTGTCCTATTGGACATTAACCAGTTTCATCTCTAACCTAGCAAACTTATTTCTGCAAGTTATTCCTCAAATTTTCCTTCTAACCATCTTTGCCTATCCTGCTGGTTGCCTCATTAATAGATTAAATAAATGTTGACACACACTTATTCTTTATCTGTATGAGAGTCATGTCTTCTTTGAGAATTATGCTTGACACATGCCTCTACTTTCTTTCCTAGCCTCTTCTTAGGTTAGAGATAGCCATGTAACACAGTTATAGGCAATCAGATACAAGTAGAAGTGTGATTAAAGTTTCTAGAAAAGTGTTTGCTCCTCTGATAAAGAAGGCAGTTGTATCCGGCAGTGACCCCTTTTCCCTCCTTTCTGCTCAATTACTGACAAGATTTCTGGAGTTGGAGCAGCCAGTCTTGCTCCTAAGAGGAAATAAGAACAAAAAAAGGCTAAAAGACCCTCAGATACATCAACCCTTATATCACTGAGCCCATCAGACAAGAGCAACAGCCATCAGCCTCTAAACTTCTTATAGGAGAAAAATAAACTCCTGTTTGTTCAAGTCGTTATAAACCAGGGTGTCTTCCTTGTCTTCAACCAGACACATTTTCAGCTGATAATAAGTCTTTTTTTTAAACTTTTATTATAGGTTCAAGGGTGCATGTGCAATTTGTTACATAGGTAAACATGTGTCATAGGAGTTTGTTATACAGATTATCACCAGGTACTAAGCCTGGTACCCAACAGTTATTATTTCTGATCCTCTCCCTCCTTCCACCCTCCACCCTCAAGTCAGCCCCATTGTCTGTTCCCCTCTTTG
This sequence comes from Papio anubis, assembly GCF_008728515.1. Classification (NCBI taxonomy): domain Eukaryota; kingdom Metazoa; phylum Chordata; class Mammalia; order Primates; family Cercopithecidae; genus Papio; species Papio anubis. The sequence continues at coordinate 56,955,407 of NC_044982.1, read as the reverse complement.
TGCCCATGTGTTCTTATCATTTTGCTCCCACTTATAAGTGAGAACATGCGGTATTTGATTTTCTGTTCCTACATTAATTTGCTAATAATGATGGTCTCTGGCTCCATCCATGTTACCCCAAAAACATGATCTCATTCTGTTTTAGGGCTGCATAGTATTCCATGATGCATATGTATCACATTTTGTTTATCTAATCTGCCATTGATGAATATTTAGGTTGATTCCATGTCTCTGCTATTATGAATAGTGCTGCTATGAACATACCCATGTATGTGTCTTTATGGTAGAATGATTTGTATTCATTTGGGTAAATAACCAATAATGGGATTGCTGGGTCTAATTGTAGTTCTGTTTTTAGCTCTTTGAGGAACCGCCACACTGCTTTCCACAATGATTGAACCAATTTACACTCCCACCAACAGTGTACAAACGTTCCCTTTACCCCACAACTTCACCAGTATGTTATTCAGATGATAATAATGCTTTAGACTCCTCTATGTTCCCCATTTTGTAAGTTTCCCCGTTTTCAACTGGAAAGGCAAGTTCTGCTCAGCCTAAAGCCTACACTGCAAAAGAAGTACACTTTTTACAGAGATCGTGGAGGTTTACTAATGCTTTACAAGTTTCCAAAAATCAAACTGATATTGTCTTCACGTGTATTGAAAATAAGTAATAAGATCCCTCAAGCATTCAGCTTTCCCTCTAAGCACCAAAGTTGGTGAATTATAAACTAAGGAGACCACCTCCTGCTAAGGGTGTTCCTTCCTAAACATATAAAGATCAGAGGAGTTCCCTGGTACAAGGATGGCAAATGGGAGTGCTTTACAGTAGACCTGCAGTGCCTGGAGCGCAACCCTACCACCCCTCCCACTCTCCAGGACTGACACCTGGCGCGTGGGAGGACACCAGGACTGACACCTGGCCTTGCCTTTTCCCCAGTTCACATTACCAGAGAGTGGAGCTCCAGGGGAACACGAGTTGGCAAGTAAAAATAACTAGATCCTGAAGAGCACTAAGCACATAACTAGACTCAACTCAAACCTGTTGGCCTCTGCTTTCTTTCTTCTGACACTCAGATAATCAAGAATTTTTTCCCCCATAGTTGTTGGTTGTGTGCTCAAGACTTATTCCTGGCTTCTCATGAAAAAGAGAGTGGCAATTCCTTTTTGTGTATATCCTCTAAGTAAGAAACATTTGCTTTATATATTTCCAACAAAAAATGTTTTATTTGGCCTACTATATGAGATCTGAGCTGGTCTGCTCTCTGCCAGGTGCCAAAAAGAGGAAGTGGGATGAGGAAGAAAGGAGAGAAGGAGGGAAGGAGGGAGAAAGAAAGGAAGGACAAACTGGATGAGTAAGAAGGGAAGGAAGGAAGGAGAAAGTAGGGGGAGGAAGAAAGGAGAGCAGAAGGGAAGAAAGAGAAAGGAAGGAAGGAAAAATCGGGGGAGGAGAGTAGAAGGGAAGGAGAGAGAAAGGAAGAAAAGAGAAAGGTTGGAAGGAGAGAGGAAGAGGAAAGGGGGAGAAAGGAAGGAAGACAAGCAGACTGGATCCCTAGGTAGAAACAAGAAATGAAGGGAAAACACACATACACACACACACACACACAATTTGTTATATCTGTGATACTTTGAAACACTTTAAATATCTTACCTCATTAAACCTTCACAATGTCCTGTGCAAGGTGGGAGTTTATTATTGGTTCCATTTTACACATGAAAGAATTGAGGTTCATATGGTAAAAAATAGCAAAACCAGAATTTGAATCCAGGCCTGTTCTTCCTAATGCCTTGTCCTTGTCCTTGTATTACAGTATTGTTTTATGTCCTATCTTCTGCCTCCATTCTCTGTTCCCATGACACTACACACACACACACCCCTACTTCCTCTTCCCTTTTAGTACTGTCAATCTTGCTCTCCTTTTTTAAAAAGCCAACTCTTTTTCATGTAAAAGCTCATTATTCAGAGAAATAAAATGACCTATAAAAATTGCCTATTTCTGAAGTTTTCCCTGAAGATTCTGCAGGCCCTCAGCAGCCCCCTGAGACAGCTCCTCTAGCACTGTCCTGTGATAGGACATAAGATTGTTATGTCCCTATGAGATGGATTTCTAATATTCCTTTTGCCACTTAAGATGATAGTAGTCTTGTCTTTTTTTTTTTTTTGCATTTTTTCCTTTTCTTTCTTTTCAAAGATTTGTGTGATCACTGCCATTCTCTTACCCTTCTGATCCCCCACTATCTCCACCCTTCTTTCCTTGATTTTCTCTTTCTTCCCAGCTCTTTCAAACACATGTGTAGAAAATCTGAGTGAAAAATAATAGGTGGATGGGAGCAAGTGGGAAAGGAAAATGACACAGAACATTAGAGAAACAATAATATAGTAATGTGATAATTCCCTAAGAAGAGCCTTCGGAGTCTTTAGGCACATTCAGATTATCTGCAAATTGAAAGCGAGTTTGCTTGAGGCTTTGTCGATTTTGCCTTTGAGCCTGGACAGCCTAAGCTGGCCGCCATTTTAGACCCTGTGGGAAATGGGGAGGCACAATGATCTCATCTTCTTCGGTAAGGTTATCTCCCTTAGGATTGGGTCTCCTAAGTCACCTGGCCACTATTTAACTTGTCTTCCAGTCTGGTAACAAAACCCCTGAATGGACCTAAACAGCATCTTCCCTTAATTGATCAAGCACAAAAGCTGAAAAATAACCTTGCCAGCAAAGCAACCATTCCTCTGCTCCAGAAAAAGCAGGACTGTAAAGGGACACGTCTTTTCTGATGAGGTCATTTCTGTGACAGTCACTCCTCAGAATGGAAGAAGGTGCCCAAGGAGTGTCTGGTGGCGAGGAGATTTTGGGTAAAGTGGCCCGGTTTTCTGCTCCTCCTAACATGGATCGTAAATTTAAGGGAGCACGAAAATATCAGACACATTTTCTCAAAAATGAAACCAGGGCTTTAAAATGCTCTCTTTTTTTTTTTAAGTTTCCTCATTGTATTTTTCTATGTTGATGAGTTTATTTAATAGAGAACACTTACCATTTTTTACCTCAAGCAATACTTTTTTTTTTTTTTTTGAAACGGAGTTTCACTCTTGTCTCCCAGGCTGGAGTGCAATGGCGCGATCTCAGCTTACTGCAACCTCCGTCTCCTGGGTTCAAGAGATGCTCCTGCTTCAGCCTCCCCAGTAGCTGGGATTACAGGCATGCATCACCATGCTCTCTGATTTTTGTATTTTTAGTAGAGATGGGGTTTTACCATGTTGGCCAAGCTGGTCTCAAACTCCTGAGCTCAGGTGATCTACCCACCTCTGCCTCCCACAGTACTGGGATTACAGGTGTGATTCCAGGGATTACAGGCCACCACGCCTGGCCCAAAATGTTTATTCTAAAAGTGGCTACAAAACACAACCCAATGCTAAATGGAAGTGCTGTGTGGATTCTCTGCCATTTTGTGTGTTCATGCTGCTGATCCCTCCATTGAGTGGATAAGTGAAGTCAAGACGACTGCTTGTGATGGCAACCCCAGCCCTCACCCTCTCATGACTTCTTGTTGTTTTAGGAACCTGGGGACTTTGGGGAAAAACGGAATGTGTTTAAGCAAAAAGCAAAATCCTTTTTCAAGAGTAATTATTTTGTCCAACTCTCACTTTGCACAAGTCTTTCTCAGAATTGACATTTCCCTGAGAGTTGCAAAGTCTTCAGCTCAATGTCAAGTGTCGCAAAGCCTTCTATTTTCTTTAAAACAAAAAGATTTCAAATATGTTTTACCATCCTGACAGCAGTGACAAATGGGACTTCCACTCAAATGGATTACAGATGGGCTTTCTGAACCACATAAAGCTCCATGCAAATAAGGAACCACCACCTTTTTTTTTTTTTTTTTTTTTTTTTGAAATGTCAGAAATACTCAAAGGGTTTTTTTGACATTTGTTTAAAAAAAAGCTTCCCCTTTTTCATTATCTTTTTTTGTTTATTATCAGCAGTAGATTGATATAGGGTGAATGGGTAAGGAGGGGCCAAGAAAACAAGAAGCTCTTTGGCCAAGTCACAGGCACCATGTTTACAGGTCAGCAAGCAAGTGACTCAGACCTGCTGATGGTCTGAGGAATGGATAAACAAAGATTGGCAAACTTGTTCTGCAAAAGGCCAAATAAATACATATTTTGGCCTTTTGGGGTGATGAGGTCTCCGTTGCAACTACTGAATTCTGCTTTTGTAGCGTGAATGCAGCCATAACACTATTGTAAATGAGTGTTTACAAAATGAGTGTAAATGAGTATGGCTGTGTTCACATACAATTTTTTTATAAAATAGGAAGGGGGCTGATTTGTCCCACAGACCAGATTTGCAGCCCCTTGGAAAATGATGTGAATGGCACTGAAATCACAGTGCTTGGCAAGGGAAGGGAGAGTCACAAAATATCATCCCCCAGAAGCTTTCAACTGGCTAATGAGCTGGAGCAGGTCAGGAGGCCTGTGTGATGCCAGGCATTAACCCTTTGAATACTGAACTGTGGGGAGGTGGGAGCTTCCAGTGAAGGAGCTGGTGGGGCTTTCAGGAGCTTCAGGGCAGCAGCTAACTCCAACCAGGAGAAAAAGTTCACCAATATTTTAACAACTCATCAAGCCATGCTAGTGGGTGCCCGCGAATAACAGCCTGTCTACAGCCTGGATTCCTGAATTAAGGTACCATCCCAAGGAAGAGATTAAGAAACAAATTAAAGTCTTTCATAGATGGGAGATTTTTTTCTACCCTCCTCCCAAAAACAAAAAATAATTCATTTACAAGCAGAAAAGATTAAAAAGCCATGAGAAGACGATCCAATTATTCAGTTCAATGGTGGTTTTAAAGAAGGAAGGGAGTGGGCACAGTGAAATGCTTTTAATTGAGTCTCTCTAACTGGTTGGCTATATTGCTCAATAATTGGGCTGGCATTAAGGGCAGGGAGAAAACAATGGCTTGTGACCCTGTAGAGGGTATTGATGCCACAGAAATAGTGTTCTCAGGAAAACTGCAACAGAGCAATAAATTGTCATTGGAGTATGCCACCCCCCAGCCAAGGTACTCAACACCCTCCCCACCTGCTAGCACTCCCCCAACACACACAGACACAAGCGCACGCACATACACCACTAACCTGAAACTTTCTCTCTCCCTAAGCCCTCAGCTGGCTACCATTAGAAAGTTATTAGCCAAAGTAATTCAAACTAAAGTGTCCATGAATAACAAGAGCTGCGTATCTTTTACTTACCCAAGATTTAAGAGTTTTGTGAAGTGGGGCCCTGGAGTAAACAATTCCTTTACCAAAATGAACAATCCCATAATGGGGAGGAAGATAAACATTCTTAGATATTTAGTCAGGGAGCCCTCCTCTTCTGGAAACAGGCTACATTGATGACTACCAATTCTTTCCTTGGAAAAAAAACAGACCCTAACTATATAGCATACGATGACAGAAAGTTTGAATTTTTTTTTAAATTGAAGGTCTTATCCTGATGCCCAGGTCTTCAGATCATCAGGAACATTAGAACACATTGTACCCTGCATGCACTTCCCCATTCACTTCTCACTTTTTTAAAGCGAGTATATGTTCAGGCAACACAAGCCTTGCCATGTGATTACACTATGAACACCAAGACTTGCTAAGAACTGGATCATGCAGTTTGTGGGAGATACAAAGGGAAAGTGGCCCTTGGCCTATGGGAGCTGTCCCCAGGGATCTTTGGCCCTGTCAGTCCCTCTCCTGCCTCTGGTGCAGGGAGAATGCATCTTTGGAAGTTAAGCTGCCCTTTGAAGAGTTCTGTTTGGGCCAATGGGCAGCCAGGCCATTTCCTTTGCAACACTAGCCTTTAAAAAAAAAGGCTGGGGGAGGGGGGACAGAGCACATGGCCTCTAAGTCACAGAAGCAAGATTAAGGTAGGACCCGTGATGTACAGTTCCCAGATCCCCAGACCCGAAGCTCTATCCTGTGCAACCCAACCTTACTCTTTAAACATACAAACTGCAACTCTTACAAATGTTTGGCCTTCGGCTAACTACACTTAATCAGAAGAAGGCATTCTGAGCCCCTGGCTCTATGCACTTCAACAGCTGTGACCTTAGAGGCACTCAGAGAGGATGTGCTTCTATTTCCCGGTAAAGGCAATGAAAGCCTCAAAGTTTGGGCTAATAAAATCTTCACTAAAAACTCTCTCTGACCTTACCTGAAGCACTGTGGAGTGGTTTGAAAGCCTTGTGCAGAGCCTTTTCACAGAACCATTTCATTTAGCTAAAGGCATGGAGGTGGGGAGAGAGGTGCTTTTCCATTTCCAACCACGGAACAGCAGTAAGGAAGCTTCTGTCAGCAATGGGAATTTAATGACTGGCTTCTCCAGCAAAGCACTAAAAATGGGGTCAAGGCTGAGCCCCTTGATAAAGTACAGTAATCACCATCATAAGCAGGAGATCTTTTTCTAATTAAACTCTCCCTTCCCTCCCAGAAGTCTTGGCCAGCCAAGAACCCCAGGACCAAATGAGTCTCAGAGCTGCAAGAGATAGAATCACAAAAGAAAAATAACCTGGTGAATGGGAGTTTGGGCTCATTGGAAGAAATCGCATGTGAAATGACTCAAGTCGGGTGGCCTGAGATGAGGCTGCAGAGTCTGATGTGACCCAAGCACTCACACTCAGAGGCATCTCTGGAGTCCCCATGGCTGCCTTGCACAGCTGGGGCGGCCCCTGCCTCAGCTCTGCCACAGCATCTAAATCATGAGACAGTGTACACAAAGCATTCAAAAGCACAAATGAATTGTTATTGCTGGAATTCAAGGCAGGGACCAAAAGAGATATGAGGTTTATTGGGAACATGGACAAGGAAGGGAATCCAGAGGCCTGTGCTGCAGACGGTGCATTTGCCCAGCCAAACCCTGGCCAGAACCTGGCCGAGCATCCCTGGGGTAGAGCCAAGGGGGCCTGCGGGGCAGCTGTGATTTGTCTTTGATGCCCATCTATCTCTCTGTCAACATTTACTGCACCCTCTTCATGTACTAGGCCCTCAGGGTCCTTATCCAGTTTCCTTTCTGAGCCTGCCTTCTTCTTAAGCAAGACCCAAAGCCCAGAAGATTATCCCCTTCTCTGTCAAAACTTCTCTCCTGAGTTGTGTTTCTCCCAGGACCTTTTTCTCTGACAGCAAGGTTTTCAGATCAACTAACCTCTCGTAACAGGTGATAATGAAGATAACTTTCTCAAGTTAGAGATTTGCATATTAACAAAATCAATGCCTTGACCAAAAACTGTGGCTTGGCCAGGGGCAGTGGCTCACGCCTGTAATCCCAACACTTTGGGAGGCTGAGGCGGGCAGATCTCTTGAGGACAGGAGTTCCAGACCAGCCTGGCCAACTTGACGAGGCCCCCATCTCTACCAAAATACAAAAATTAGCCAGATGTTGGTGACACACACCTGTAATCACAGCTACTCATGAGGCTGAGGCGTGAGAATCACTTGAGTCCAGGAAGTGGAGGTTGCAGTGAGCCAAGATCTCACTCCAGCTTGGGGGATAGAGCAAGACCCCATCTCAAAAAATAAATAAAAATAAAAACTGTGGCTCAATTGCTCAAAAAATTACAAGGACCCACTTAACCTAAGAGGAGAGAAAACTGGCACAGTTGCCTATTGTGACCAAAACCCGTAGGTTAGGCATGAAGCTGGGTCACACTTTTGCCACTTGAACATTACTGAGTCCCATCTCCTCTTGGTGACTAAAGAACAGCGAAATTGGAACCTTGAAATTAAAGCTTCACAAGCTGAGTGGGGGTGGGGGTGGGGGTGGTTAGAGGCAGTTCAGAAGTGATGACCAGGCAAGCTATGATGCTATCCTATTCGCTCTAATCCAACTCCTGTCTTCCAAGTCACGTTTCTACTCGGAGAGCATGGAAACGCCCCACAGACTCAAATCTAGCTCAGGACTGAGGGAGAAGGCAGGCAGGGCAAGGTACACATGGCCACTTCAAGCCTCCCAAGCCAGAAAGGAGTAGGAATTTGGCCAATGGGTTTCAGTGCTGTTTACAGAATCTGAAATTCTTATTTACAATATATACACATCTATATATTTTTCCATTTTTTATTTTGGTTCTGGAAAAATGAGTGTCCTATGTCTTTTGGTGGTTAAATTGATGAGGAAATGAAATTTCTTTGTAATGCTTAGAAGTTAGAGTATAAAGTTAAAAAGAGAAAAATCAGAAGATCATCTTCGATTCAATAAGATCTCGCCTTGAACAGTGGTTGTACAAAGTACACTGAGGCATGTTTGCCAGCTAACAGAAAAAAGCCAGAGAGAGGGGGAGAGGGGGAGGAAGGGAGGGAGGGACGGATGGATGGACGGATAGATAGATGGTTAAATGACAAGGAAGGTAAAAAAATAGACTCCACATCCTCAGTGGACTACATAAGATGTGACGAAAGGGTGAGAAGACAGAATAGAATATGTCCTCCTGCCAGTGAGACAAATTTTTTTCTGGTTTGTTTCATTTGTTTTTCTGAGACAGGGTTTCACTCTGTTGCCCAGGCTGGAATGCAATGGCACCATGACAGGTCACTGCTGCCTCAACCTCCTGGGCTCAAGTGGTCCTCCCACCTCAGCCTTCTGAGTAGCTGGGACTACAGGCACACACCACTGCACCCAGCCAAATTTTTTTTTAATGTTCTGTAAGGACAAGGTTTTGTCGTGTTTCCCAGGATGGTCTCAAACTCCTGAGCTCAAGTGACCCAGCTACCACAGCCTCCCAAAGCGCTAAGATTACAGGCATGAGCTACCATGCCAGGCCTGCAAATTCTTTTTGAGTATCAAAATTCAAGGATCCCACAAAGTCTTTCTCACACTAAATGAAATCCTACCATAACAACATTGCTAAAAAACTGAGAACTAGTTTGATTACCTTAGTATGGTTTCCTTATTCTCCTTTCACATCTTTAGACTACGTAACAATTTTTCCATAACCATTAGTAAAAATCAAACAATTTATTCCTTTTGACAACAGAAGACAAAGCCTGAGGCACATGTAAGAAGTAGCAGAGAATGAGAGGGAAGAGTAACCATGGGCGATGATCAGTGGCAAAGAGGAAGAAAGTAGAAATAAACACCTCTCTCATCTGCCTAAGGATGTGAGGTCCCTAAGACACACCAAACTCCGTAGGTGAGCTGATCAGGACCCAGGTCTCCTAAACCTATGCGGCATTTTGCAGTATACAGCGCTAAATTATGCTGAAGTGTGTGCAGGTGAAAAGAACGTTTCCCTGACTGCATTCCTGCATGTTCTCTCTCCCACCGTTTCTGTACCCCTCTATCCAAATAGCACCAGTAGAATGTGGAAGCACATAGTGGAAATGAGAAAAATTACTTAAGACTTATCTATAAGTACTGAGCTTAAAATGTTCAAAACAGAATTGAGTGCTACCCACGTCCACCAAAGTGCTTGATAATTTTGTATGTTCTGGGTCTACTCTACAAAATGTGGTGCCCCATTAAGTCTCATATTCATAGGGGTTTCAAGATTGCTACTTGTAATGTCTGTTTTAGAGTATCTGAATAAATCATTTCTTCTCCATTTCTCATGCTTAGCAAGTTGAACATCTTACTACTAAATGAGAGAATCAGCTCAGTGACTATACTTTACCAGCAGAACCCAGACTTATTTTTAGTAGGGAAGCCTGAGTTTGCCTTACAAGCGTGCCGCCTAGTGTCTACATGGGGAACTGCACACAATTTTTTGTTAACGAGTTAAGAACGTGTGTGATTGTGTGGCACGGAGGAGCCTTCCTTTATGAAATGCTAAAGTACATATGTAGACATCTTTGCAAATCCAGTACAGTTCCATTGATTTATATTAGTATTTTAAATATGCATTCACATTGAAATCAGACATTATAAAGTTGGCACTTCAAAATTCAGACATTATAAAGTTGGCACTTCAAAATTTAAATTCAAAATTTAAAACCTTTTAAAATTACACATTTAATAGAAAAACCATTTCTAGAAAAATACTGACAGAATTATCCATCGTTAACATACTGTGCTTTAACTATTAGAGACCGTGGTAGTTGCTAAACAACAGTCTTAATTTTCTAGAGAAATATTTGTGAATTTTTTCCGAAAGTATTTCATATAGAGCTCATATGAATGACAGATGCTTGTTGTACAGCTACTATGTTCTAGACACCGTGCTATACACATTACATAATTCCTGTTTAATCCTCAATATTTATAAAATGCTTAGAGCAGAGTATGGCATATAGTAAACGGCGTTAAATAAATAAAATAGCCTAGATTATCCTGAGATGTTATTATCCTCATTTTACATACAATAAACCTGAGTTTAGAGAATTTAAGTAAACTTACCAGGGTTATACACTTGCAAGTGGCATATCTAAATTTTGTATTTTGTGTTTTTGCTTTTTTTTTTTTTTTTTTTTTTTAGTAGAGACAGGGTTTCACCACATTGGCCAGGCTGGTCTCAAACTTCTGACTTTAGGTGATCCTAGCACCTTGGGAGGCCAAGGTGGGTGGATTACAGGCGTGAGCCACGACTCCCAGCCTAAACCAACACATTTATTTTCCCATGATTTTGGAGGCTAGCAGTCTTAGATCAAGGTGTCTGCAGGATTGACTTCTTCTGAAGCCTCATATGCCTTGGCTTGTAGATGGCCATCTTATCTTCGCACAGTCTTCCCACTGTATGTGCCTGTGTCCCAATCTCTTCTTATAAGGATACCAGTTCTATTGGATTAGGGCCCATGCATATGACCTCATGTTATCTTAACTACTGCTTTAAATGCCCTATCTCCAAATACAGTCACATTCTGAGGTACTGAGGGTTAGGACTTCAACATATGAATTTGAGGGGAGCACAGTTCCGCCCATAACAGTCCCTATCTTAGCTTATTTACTTATTAGACTCTTTCCAGACATCCCTAAGAAGGTATGCCTGCTGTATACGCCAGGCATTGATTCAGACACTGAGAATACATAGATGCATCTTCATAGACAACAACCATATGTAGCAGGAAAAAGTTTGCAAACACAATTATCACAGCTCAATGTGGGGAAAGTACAATAATAAAAGTAAGTACACGGCCAGGCGCGGTGGCTCACACCTGTAATCCCAGCACTTTGGGAGGCTGAGGCAGGCAGATCCCCTGAGGTTGGGAGTTTGAGACCAGCCTGACCAACAAGGAGAAACCCCATCTCTACTAAAAATACAAAATTAGCCGGGTGTGGTAGCACAAGCCTGTAATCCCAGCTACTCCAGAGGCTAAGGCAGGAGAATTGCTTGAACCCGGGAGGCGGAGGTGGCAGTGCGCCGAGATTGCGCCATTGCACTCCAGCCTGGGCAACAAGAACAAAACTCCGACTCAAAAAAAAGGTAACTACACACAATTCAGAGCTGGTTGAGAAGAGAAAAAGGCTAATTCTGGAAAGAGGAGGCAAGACTTCAGCAGAGATGGCCTCTAAGGTAGATTTTGAAAACAAATCACGTAAGTAGACAAGGAAAAGAAGGACCTTTGAAATGAAGACATGGGGCATGAAACAACATCCACACCAAGGATATGCCAAGTCATTCATCCAGTCCACAGGAATATACATTTCAATGCAGAAAGGACTAGAAGGAAATGACATTGGAGAGATAGCGAGGACCCTATTGCGAGGAGGAACTATTGAAGAATAGTGTGTCTGGCTCAGTGAGTGAGGTGTTGAGGGAGAAGGCCTGATGTGTAACATTTGCTGATTTTTTGTAATATAAGCCCTCCTACCATGGCTGATTTTAAGCTGTCAATGTGAAGTCACTGACCTCTGGAGCTGAGAAGAGATGTACAGGAGCACACCATTATATAGTAATTCCACCATACAGAGTCGACAATACAGTAAATAACCTTGGGCAGTTCAGGCTGCTACAACAAAGCATCATAGGCAGGGAGGATTATAAACAGCAGAAATTTATTTCTCACAGTTCCAGAGGCTGGAAATCCGAGATCAGGGTGACAGCAGGCTCAGGTTCTGGTGAGGGCCTCTTCCAGGTTGCAGACTGCCAAATTCTCCTTGCATCCTTACGTGCTGGAAAGAGAGCTAGCTAGCACTCTAGCTTCTTCTCATAAAGGCACTAATGTCATTCATAAGGTCTCCATCCTCATGACCTAATTAGCTTTCGAAGGCCCATTACACATGGAGGATTCAATTTCAACATGAATTTCAGTGGGCACACAAATAATAAGTTTCATATAAACCTTGTGAATATGGATAACAGAAAAATGTAATAAAATAATTAGAAAGTGATGAGTTTTAAGTATTACCTTTTGTTCACAATATAACTTATTTGACTAGAAGTTTCTATAATTTACTTTTTAATGAAGGCTGTGTTTAACAATTGGCTCACGATTCCAGCAATCATCATGGCAGATGGAAGGCAGGACTAGATTGCAGCTCTAACTCAAACGGACAGAGCAGCATGCAGAGGCTTGCATTGTGAATTTTAGCTCCAGAGCAACTGCAAGAACAAACCAGGAATCCCAAGAGGTCCCACAGACCCTCTGAAGGAAGCGGACTGCTCCTGTAGGATCCGAGAGAGACCCCAAATACTGTGAGTGCCCCGACTGTGGAAGTGGGAAAGGGAGAGCCTCCGTTCCGGAACACACACCTCCACTGGGGAAAAGGAAGGTCTAGTTTGCGAGAGAAGTTTCCAACCTTACCTGGGGCTGAGTCCGTTTAGAGAGTCGAGAGAAATACAGGAGTAGAGGAAGTAGTGGGAAAGGCCCTGGGAGCTCACTGGGCCCCCAAGCAGGACATTGCTGCCTGGCACCACGGGGATCCTTCGGGAGGGCGGCCAGAGGAGTACCGGGAGAATGCCTCAGGTAGAAGGAAGTCTCCGGCTGAACTTTGTAACAATTGGAACCAGGTATCTGCAACCACCTGCAAACAGCACGCAGTTTCTATAACATTTTTCACTTAACACCCTTCCCCTAACAACCTCCACCTGGCAACCTTCATTTAATCCAAACCTCAGGGCCTCAATCTTCTGGCCTGTGTTCCATGGGACAGGACAGAGGTGAGGGTCGGGGGTACTCAGATGTTAATCGTAGAAAAGGAAGGAATCTCCAGTTTGGCCACTCCCAGATTCCCGAGCGCAGCAGCACACATTCAGGTGCATCTGCCATACAAGGTTATTCTAAGGGTATGATTAAATTATCGCTATCAGGTGCGTTTACCCTACACCACTTCATACAGACTAGAAGGGGGATTTGCAGCCTCCGTGGTACTTACCAGGAGACAGAAAACAATGAAAGCAAAGACATCTGAATAACTAGACCTCATGAAAAACAAATGCTCCAGTTAAAATGCCCTCCCCAGAGCCAGTGCTTAGAGTTCTCAAATAGATATGTGGCTAAGAATCACAAAGTCAGAGCTTACATGATTTTTCTTGATAGAGTAGTCATTCAGATTTCACGTGCTAAGAATTAAAAAACAACAACAAAAATGCTGTAATGATCAACAGTGTTTTCAATCTACATTTCATGCCTGAGATTCATTTATTTTAGAGATCAAGAAATAAAAATAACTGGGCATGGTGGCTCACGCCTGTAATCCCAGCACTTTGGGAGGCCAAGGCAGGCAGATTACCTGAGGTCAGGAGTTCGACACCAGCCTGGTCAACATGGGGAAACCCATCTCTACTAAAAAATAGAAAAAATTAGCCAGGTGTGGTAGCACACACCGGCAGTCCCAGCTACTCGAGAGGCTGAGGCAGGAGAATCACTTGAACCTGGGAGGCGGAGGTTGCAGTGAGCCAAGATCATGCTACTGCACTGCACTCCAGCCTGGGTGACAGAGCAAGACTCTGTCTCAAAAAAATTAAAAAAAAAAAAAAAAAACTAAAAAGAAATAAAAACAAATAGCATTTATAAAAGTAGTTCTTTAAATCAGTTTGCTATGGGGCAAAATAGCTCCTCTCATTCAAGTTCTTCAATTTTACTAAATTCAAATAGAAACACTGTGAAGGGTATGGTAGCTCACACCTGTAATCCCAGCACTCTGAGCAGCTGAGATGGGCAGATCGCTTTAGGACAGGAGTTCAAGACCAGCCTGGGCAACATGGCCAAACACCATTTCTACTAAAAATACAAAAATTAGCCAGGTGTGGTGGCACGTGCCTGTATTCCCAGATACTCAAGAGGCTGAGGCGGGAGAATCGCTTGAACCCAGAAGGTGGAGGCTGCAGTAAGGCAAGATCACGCCACTGAACTGCACTCCAGCCTGGGTGAAAAAGCGACTCTGTCTCAAAAAAAAAAAACCACAAATATGAACACAGCTCGCATGTGCAAATTTGCAGATATGGTGGTGAACCATCATAGCTATACCTGGATAGTCTTAATCCTAAGAGATAGTTGTTTCTTCTCTGCTCTATCTTCTACCTCCTTGTCTCCCTCTCCCAAAGCCAGAGTTTACTAAAACCAAAGACAGTAATTCCACCCATCGTACTTGCTTCCTGGCCTTGACACTGCGCTGTGACGCAACACCTCTGATTTATGTTATGCACACATGCCTTCTCATTCACGCAGAGTGGTTCTTCACAAACCCATGATCTTAAAAGTAGCCCCTTTATGTGCTTATATCCTTATTCCAACAATGGTACATGCTGAGGCAGAAAACACTGTGGACATTCTTTCTTATATCCTTTTGTCTATCCTAAGTAATGGGAAATCTTTTCCTTTAAAGAAAGAAATTGATGATTGAGAACAGCTAAATTCACAGTTAAAGCCAATAAATAATGTGGACAACAAAGCTTGTTAAAACTACTTTTCTTTTTCATCCAAAATGACCATAAAGCAATGAGACTAAATTTTTAAATGTTTATGGTTCATCATACTAGTTCTGGAGGCAGACTAAGAAGAATTTTCTCTCTGTTTTAGACAATGACAGCAGAAGAATAAATGTGTGTCATCGATCTTATGATCTCTTCAGAAGACAACAATTGCTTGGACAGAGAATCCCTAGTAAATGCATATCACCAGGGATACAGGTTATATAAAGAGGGAACCAGGGCCCCCAATTTCCACTGCCAGCCCACTGACAAAGTAATATCCAGCCAAGCCCAGAAGGGGACATAACTCTTGGAACTGAAAGACATGCAATAGGATTGTCAAAACTACATGAAAATAAGTCCATAAATTGTGAAATAACTTATAGAGTACTATAAATTTTATCCAACACAGCATTGAAACAGGGCCATGAGCAACATGAGTGCCATCTGGAGGTAAAAACGACCATTCACAATCACTCCAAAATCATTTGTTCCACTTACACCTGAGTAGAACATGTATTCAAAAATTTAAACCTCAGACTTTTTACTTTGTAGATACATCATCTTTTTTGTTTGTTTTAAGATAGGATCTCGCTTGCTCACCCAGGCTGGAGTGCAGTGGCAGAAACATGGCTCACTGCAGCCTCGACCTCCCAGGCTTAAGTGATCCTCCCACCTCAGCCCCCCAAGTAGCTGGGACTACAGGCATGTGCCACCACACCTGGCTAATTTTTGTGTTTTTTTGTAGAGACAGGGTTTTGCCATGTTGTCCACACCGGTCTTGAACTCCTGAGCTCAAGTAATCCACCTCGGCCTCCCAAAGTGCTGGGATTACAGACATGACCCAGGATGCCCAGCCTAAGCCATCTTTAAGATATATGTAAAGTGCCTGGCACAAAGAAGGTTTTCAATAAATGTTACTGAACACCTTCAGCTGCATTAGGCTGGGCTGACTTACTATCTCTGTTCTTAAGTAAAGAGAGACTGGGTATGTCTAAAATTACCAAATTCTTCAATCTCAACAGTTGAGTTTAGCAAATTTATTTATAGCTTTCAACACATGGAATTCACTTGAGGTTAATCATGTGTCCTTGCAGTTCTCAAAAAATGCTAAAGTGGGAAAGGACTGGAAGCATTAGTGCCCTTTGCAGAATATGCCCTTTACTCTGTTGTCAACAGAGTAAATCATCCCAGTCTCTGCCTTGTTGGTTTTTTCCTATCTCTCCCACTCCTATGTACTTCTACTAGCCACAAGGCTTACCAAAAAAAAAGACCTCAGAAATATTGTTGCAATGGCTATGCCTCCAAGCAAGGAACATGAAAGCAAGAACAGTCCCAAACTGCAAGTTTCTGTTAAAATGACTGCCTGTTAAAACCGCAAGTTCCCATTCCAACAGGTGTAGCTTAAAAAAAAAAATGATAAAAACTTTTAAAACAGTAAGTTGTTTTAATGACTGAACTTTCAACCTTTCCCTACCCAATCAAAACCCTGACTCTGCTTCAGTTGGGCAGTGATCTGGTCTTCAGTCTTCAGGTGCCCCTTGACACACCACCTCTAATTCAGTCACTTAGATTCTTTTCTTTTGACATCATTGTATGGCAGATGCACCTGATAGCAATAAGGTAAGCATACCCTGAGAATGACACTATGGTCTAAGAAGAATATGTGTTTGAAATTCCAACCTAAGGAATTTAGGAGTGGCCAACCCTGAGTTTCATTCCTTATCTATGAGGAACATCTGAACCCCAGCCCGTACCATGGAACACAGGCCATACAGGGGATCAAGGCCCTTTGTTTTGGATTAAATGAAGATTGCCAGTGGAGGCTGCTCAGGGGAGGGTGCTAAGTGAAAATGCTATATAAACTGCATGCTTTTTACAAGCAGTAGCAGTTCTCCTGTCCAGCCTGCTGCCACTGGATAGGAGAACCACTACTGTTTGTAAAAAAGTAATGTGGGCAGGGCACGGTGCCTCACACCTGTAATCCCAGCACTTTGGGAGGCTGAGGTGGGTGGATCACAAAGTCAGGAGTTTGTGACCAGCCTGGCCAACATGGTGAAACCCTGTCTCTATTAAAAATACAGAAATTTAATACAAAAATTAGCCAGGCGTGGTGGTGTGCACCTGTAACCCCAGCTACTCAGGAGGCTGAGGCGGGAGAATTGCTTGAACCCGAGAGGCACAGGTTGCAGTGAACCGAGATCGCTCCACAGCACTCCAGCCTGGCGACAGAGTGAGACTCCATCTTGGGAGAAAAAAAAAAAAAAAGAAGTAATGTGTAAGTCCCCTCAATAAACCCTGTGTCTCATTCACTGGCTCTGAGTCTCCTCTTTGGCCTCCCAAACATGGTACCATCCCTATAGAAGTCAATAGGGGTCTGGCATGGCAAACATGAAACGTATTTATTCCATCACAAAAACTTAGGAACAATTTTATCAACAACAACCAAAAAAAGGTTATGTTATATATAGCAAGTGCTTGTGATTCTTCAGCAGCATTACAACTATGAGTACCTGGGTCCACAGAAAAACCGTCTCTCAACTTACAGCCAGATCAACAGTTTCAGAGTCTCCTATTAACATTCACCTGCACTTTGGCCAGTGATTTTCTGGGTGCTTGAGTTTGCTTGCAATAGTAGATGCCAATGATTTTAAAACTATTAGGAAGAGAGCTTAAAACAGAGATAATTCCATCTGTTCACTTATTTATTGTGGTCACTGCCTTTTGTCAGAGGTAAAGCATCAGTGTCACAGGATCATAGCCTGAGCGCAGCTGATGTTCATATACCGTTCTCAATGTCTTCACTGGTTACATTTCCCAAATGGAAATCAGTGTTAAGAATGCAGTAAGGCAACAACCAAGCACAATGAACTCAAAAAGGATACACCTGGGGAGATGTGGCCAACCTCCCAAGACAATACATCTGCCCTCAACCTAATGAATCAAGGGGTATTAACTACAAAGTAAACATAGCCCAGGGCAAGGGATTAAGTGACTTTCCTGGGACTGAGGAGAGATGGAGAATAAAGACAGGTTCAGAATAATGTATACAGGGACTAAGAACTATTAATAAAGCAAGACAAGAAGTAAAATGTGTTTTACTATTAACTACATTTTTGTTAATATATTGATAACTCTTTGTGCCACTGTAGTTCCTGTTTGGAAAAGGTAAATGAAGGTAAAATTCTTCATACTAAGAGCCACGTTGACTAATTCAAATTTAAATGCTAATTGGGTACAGAAAAGTTACCTCCTAGATCCTTAGTGACTCAAAGTTTGGATCTAACTACAGCTCTAACCCTTGTTCTGAATGTCAAAACCCTGCCTTCCATGGTGTCAGCAGCCTAATTAAAGAAGCACCAGGAGAGTAAAACCAATAACCTTTGTTAAATTACACTATTTTCCCAAAGCCTTATCAATAGCAAACAGCATAGCCAAATCCCAGGGATCAAGATGGGGGAATAAAATGTTCCCTGAGGCTTTTAGCAAGATATAATAGGTCTCAAGGAAGACTTCAAAGCCAAGCTAAACCTTCCTCAGTGCCCTACATAGAATAGCACTGAACTAATAATTTACTCTACTGAGCTACAGCAAGAAATCCTGAGTCCAGTCTGTGGCTTCCTTCTCCTTCCTATGGCCTTCAGGCAGTGGAACTCCAGGGGTACCAGAACCTTGAGGAAAGGATACTACACTCTATTGTTGAGAGGTAAGAGGGACCTCAGTTAAAATGAGATTTTTGTGAGCCTCTACACATAGTCAGTGCTCTGCTGTCCCTGAGTCCAGAGCAAAAGCCAAGTTCTAAAGTTGGTGGGAGAAAATGTGGCTCTTTAACAAGGATGCAGTGATGCCACCACGCTCATACACACACCCCTCAGTGCACCTCTGGGCAATTAGCCAAGATTCTCTGGTCTGCCATTTATTGCTAAGTGTGGCTTTGTTAAGATCAGAGATCTCTGACAGCATGAAGACCAGTCTCCAAAGTTCTTCCTGCTATCATGCCACTGGCCGTGGAGAATGGGAGGGGCCTTTGTAATAACAAGGAGAGTGTTCACCCACTGGGGCAAAGGCCTATCCGAAAGACAGGCAGCCCAGTGTGGAGAGGATACCTGATGCCAGGATGTGGCTGCATGTCTGTCACGCATAGGACTTACAATCGGCTAAGTGATGGCACCCAACAATATCAGGTCCTAATTCCTGGAATCTGTAAATGTCACCTTCTATGACAAAGACTTTGCAGGTAAGATTAAGAATCTTGAGATGTATTATCCATGTGAGCCCTAAACACAATCATAAGTACCCTTTTAGGAGAGGAGAAGTAACTGAGTCAAAATGAAGTCATTGGGGGTAAACCCTCATCCAATATGGTGGTGGTCTTATTTAATAAAAAAGGAGAGACTGGACGCGGTGGTTCACGCCTGTAAGCCCAGCACTTTGGGAGGCCGAGGTGGGTGGATCACTTGAGGTCAGAAGTTCAAGACCAGCCTGGCCAACATAGCAAAACCCCATCTCTACTAAAAATACAAAAATTAGCCAGGCATGGTGGTGCACACCTGTAATCCCAGATACTTGGGAGGTTGAGGCAGGAGAATCGCTTGAACACAGGAGGCAGAGGTTGCAGTGAGCCGAGATCATGCCACTGTACTCCAGCCTGGGTGACAGCACGACTCAGTCTCAAAAAAGAGGAAATTTGGGCACAGAGATAGATAGACACAGAGGAAAGATGATGTGAAGATGCACAGGGAGAATGCTATGTGAAGACAGAGGGTTAGAGTAATATATCCACCTACCAAGAATTGCCAAAGATTGTTGGCAAACCATCAAAGGCTAGGAAGAGGCAAAGAAGGAAGCCCTGCAGGTTTCAGAGGGAGCATGGCCCTGTTGGCAGCCCGCTCGGGACTTCTGGACTTCAGAGCTGTTAGACAGCAAATGTTTGTCGTTTTAAGCCACCCAGTCTGTTCTTATGGCGGCCCCAGGAAACTGACACATCCTTCTTTTCCAAATGTATAATATATGCCAAACTTTTTCATTTTAACTCCCACACCATTTTCCAGCAATTCCCACTCCACCCAAACACACTCATTCCTCTCTCAATGACTCAGGAAGGTAATGACTCCAGTGGATTAATCACTTCAAAGTATGTAGTATCAAGGACTTTCAAACTTTTTTTTAAATGAAAGCAAATTCAACCTGTCAACAAAGTGAAAGAGATGTTTCTCCCACATGCTTTTACTTTGATTAAATATTTATTTTAAACAATATTACATTATTGTCATTTGACAGCCCCTCCACCACCCCACTTCAAACCTGGTACCAGGAGGAAAGAATCCACTGTATATGCTCTAAAGATAACAACCTGACAAGGCTTGTGACACTGTCTTCCTCCTGGGCTCCTGAGAAAAAGGGCCCTCCCATGTTAGAAGTTTTATATGCAGTTTCCCATAGAACAGAAGGCCCAGTGCCAAAGACAAAGAAACAAACAAACAATAAAAACCCACTAAGCAGGCACAAGTGCTTGTTATGATCCTGAGGATATTTTTAATTTTTTGTATGGTGGTTCAAAAAATAATTACCTTAAAAACTAACAAGCAAAATAAGCAACAAATAAGAATATGTGTGTGTGTGTGTGTGCGCGTGCGCGTGCATGTGTGTGTATGTGTGTGTGTGTGCGCGTGCATGTGTGTGTATGTGTGTGTGTGTGTGTGTGTGTATATATATATATATATTTTTTTTTTTTTTTTTTTTGAGACAGAGCCTTGCTGTGTCACCAGGCTGGAGTGCAGTGCCATAATCTCAACTCACTGCAAACTCTGCCTCCCGGGTTCAAGTGATTCTTCTGCCTCAGCCTCCCAAGTAGCTGGGACTACAGGTGCACGCCACCACATCCAGCTAATTTTTATATTTTTAGTAGAGACAGGGTTTCACTGTATTGGCCAGGATGGTCTTGATCTCTTGACCTCGTGATCTGCCTGCCTCAGCCTCCCAAAGTGCTGGGATTACAGGCATAAGCCACCCTGCCCGGCCAAGAATATTTTTTTAAAACTTAAGCCTTTGACATGGAACACATGATTCTGAAGGTCAGAGATAAGAATTTTAAATGACGAGTTAATGGGTGCAGCACACCAACATGGCACATGTATACATATGTAACAAACCTGCACGTTGTGCACATGTACCCTAGAACTTAAAGTATAATTTTAAAAAAAAATAATTTTTTAGATAACTCACTCACTTGGGCAGAGTCATGTTTGTTCAACAACTAAGGTATGACCATTAGATCTGAGTTTGGTGGCATGCAATAGAAATTTGACTACACTGTCTTCACAAATTATGGTTTATTTTTCTTACACAACCAGAAATTCAGAGGCAACCCCACCATGATGGGAGCAGGTGTGCAAGGAATCAGAAAGGATCCAGGCTTCTTCTAACTTCTGGCTCTTCCACCCTTTTAGCATGTGGCTTTTGCATTCATTGGCATAAGATGACTGCTTAACCCCCAGTCACTGAATCTTTCTTCCAGGGAAGGGGAAAGGCAAAAGACCAAAGGTAAAGATATGCGCCTACTGAACCTTCCCTTTTGTTCAGGAAAAGAATAGCATTCCTGGACTTACATCCCAATGGCAAGAATTCTGTTACTCTGTAAGAAAGCCTTGGAAATCTAGTTTTTCTGAGTTTGTTTGTTTGTTTCTTTTTGAGACAGGGTCTCATTCTGTTGCCTAGGCTGGAATACAGTGGTATGATCCCAGCTCACTACAACCTCTACCTCCCAAGCTCAAGCAATCCTTCTACCTCAGCCTCCCGAATAGCTGGGACTAGAGGCCCCCACCACTATGCCAGACTAATTTTTGTATTTTTAGTAGAAATGGGGTTTCACCATGTTGCCCAGGCTGTTCTCAAACTCCTGAGTTCGAGTGATCCTGCCTAGGCCTCTCAAAGTGCTGGGATTACAGGCATGAGCCACTGTGCCAGCCTACACTGTTCCAGTATAGCCCCAAACAAAATCTCAGTTGTTAGTACAGAACATGTAGGTGAATAACACTGGGTTGTTGGGACATTCAGCAGTTTCTGCCATGAGGTATGGAGAAGAAAAACCAAAAATGCTCTTTCTCTCTTAAACTGTAATATCTCTCCTACTCTTAGGACACAAAGCAGTATGTGCCATCACTGAATCCTGTGAGGGGAGGTAAAACTACCTACAAGATAAACGAGCTTAAATTGCTAAAAAGGAGTTCTAGACTGAAAATAAGCAAGAACTTCTTAACAAAGAAACCAACAAACACAAACGCAATCAGCCATTTGAAGTTGAATTCCTCCTTAGACGAAATAAAAATCATATCCTACAGAAATTGTTGTACATGTATGTTAAATGTATGTACAAGGATCTGAAATGTTGCACTGTTTGTAAAAATTGAAAGTTGCAAACAACCTCAAATGCAATAAATAGAGAAGCAATTTTTAAATATATATATATATGGTATGCCCATATACTTGGAAGTCTAAGCAGCTGTTAGAAAATTAGGTGGACTTGAATGTCTAACATGGAAGAGATTCCAAAATATATTATTAAATGTTAAATCAAAAGATACAGGGGTGATGCCAAGATGGCCGAATAGAAACAGCTCCAGCCTCCGGCTCCCAGCGTGAGCAACACAGAAGACAGGTCATTTCTGCATTTCCAACTGAGGTACCAAGTTCATCTCCCTGGGGCATGTCGGGCAGTGGGTGCAGGACAGTGGGTACAGCCCAACAAGCGAGAGCCAAAGCAGGGCGAGGCATCACCTCATCTGGGAAGCACAAGGGGGAAGGGAACGCCCTTTCCTAACCAAGGGAAACCATGACACACAACACCTGGAAAATCGGGTCACTCCCACCCTAATACTGTGCTTTACCAAGGGTCTTAGCAAACGGCACACCATGAGATTACACCCCACGCCTGGCTCAGAGGGTCCCACGCCCACAGAGCCTCCCTCATTGCTAGCACAGCAGTCTGAGATCTAACTGCAAGGCAGCAAAGAGGCTGGGGGAGGGGCGCCCACCATTCCTGAGGCTTAAGTAGGTAAACAAAGCAGCCAGGAAGCTCGAACAGGGTGGAGCCCACTGCAGCTCAAGGAGGCCTGCCTGCCTCTGTAGACTCCACCTCTGGGGACAGGGCATAGCCAAACAAAAGACAACAGAAACCTCTGCAGATGTAAATGTCCCTGTCTGACAGCTTTGAAGAGGGTAGTGGTTCTCCCAGCACAGAGTTTGAGATCTGAGAACAGACAGACTGGATCCCTGACCCCCAAGTAGCCTAACTGGGAGACATCCCCCACTAGGGGCAGACTGACACCTCACACCTCACACGGCCGGGTACACCTCTGAGACGAAGCTTCTAGAGGAATGATCAGACAGCAACATCTGCTGTTCAGAAGTATTCACTCTTCTGCAGCCTCCGCTGCTGATACCCAGGCAAACAGGGTCTGGAGTGGACCTCCAGCAAACTCCAACATACCTGCAGCTGAGGGTCCTGACTGTTAGAAGGAAAAATAACAAACAGAAAGGACATCCACACCAAAACCCCATCTGTATGTCACCATCATCAAAGATCAAAGATAGATATAACCACAAAGACGGGGAAAAAGCAGTGCAGAAAACCTGGAAATTCTAAAAACCAGAGTGCCTCTCCGCCTCCAAAAGAACACAGCTCCTCGCCAGCAACGGAACAAAGCTGGATGGAGAATGACTTTGACGAGTTGAGAGGAGGAGGCTTCAGATGATCAAACTTCTCAGAGCTAAAGGAGGAAGTACAAACCCAGCACAAAGAAACTAAAAACCTTGAAAAAAGATTTGACGAATGGCTAACTAGAATAACCAATGTAGAGAAGTCCTTAAATGACCTGATAGACTGAAAACCATGACATGAGAACTACGTGACAAATGCACAAGCTTAAGTAACCGACTCTATCAACTGGAAGAAAGGGTATCAGTGATTGAAAATCAAATGAATGAAATGAAGTGAGAAGAGAAGTTTAGAGAAAAAAAGAGTAAAAAGAAATGAACAAAGCCTCCAAGAAATATGGGACTATGTGAAAACATCAAATTTACGCCTGATTGCTGCACCTGAAAGTGATGGGAAGAATGGAACCAAGTTGGAAAACACTCTGCAGGATATCATCCAGGAGAGCTTCCCCAACCTAGCAAGGCAGGACAACATTCAAATTCAAGAAATACAAAGAATGCCACAAATATATTCCTTGAGAAGAGCAACTCCAAGACACATAACTGTCAGATTCACCAAAGTTGAAATGAAGGAAAAAATGTTAAGGGCAGCCAGAGAGAAAGGTCGGGTTACCCACAAAGGGAAGTCCATCAGACTAACAGCAGATCTCTCGGCAGAAACTCTACAAGCCAGAAGAGAGTGGGGGCCAATATTCAACATTCTTAAAGAAACGAATTTTCAACCCAGAATTTCATATCCAGCCAAACTAAGTTTCACAACTGAAGAGAAATAAAATCATTTACAGACAAGCAAATGCTGATTTTGTCACCACCAGGCCTGCCCTACAAGAGATCATAAAGGAAGCACTAAACGTGGAAAGGAACAACCAGTACTAGCCACTACAAAAACATGCCAAAATGTAAAGACCATCGATGCTAGGAAGAAACTGCATCAACTAATTAGAAAAATAACCAGCTAACATCAAAATGAGAGGATCAAATTCACACATAACAATATTAACCTTAAATGTAAATGGGCTAAATGTTCCAATTCAAAGACACAGACTGGCAAATTGGATAAAGAGTCAAGACCCATCAGTTTGCTGTATTTAGGAGACCCATCTCATGTGCAGAGACACACATGGGCTCAAAATAAAGGGGTGGAGGAAGATCTACCAAGCAAATGGAAAACAAAAAAAATGCAGGGGTTGCAATCCTACTCTCTGATAAAACAGACTTTAAACCAACAAAGATCAAAAGAGACAAAGAAGGCCATTGCATAATGGTAAAGGGATCAATTCAACAAGAAGAGCTAACTATCCTAAATATTTATGCACCCAATACAGGAGCACCCACATTCATAAAGCAAGTCCTTAGAGACTTACAAAGAGACTTAGACTCGCACCCAATAATAATGGGAGACTTTAACACCCCACTGTCAACATTAGACAGATCAACGAGACAGAAAGTTAACAAGAATATCCAGGAGTTGAACTCAACTCTGTACCAAGCAGACCTAACAGACATCTAAAGTACTCTCCACCCCAAATCAACAGAATATACATTCTTCTCAGCACCACATCACACTTATTCCAAAATTGACCACATAGTTGGAAGTAAAGCACTCCTCAGCAAATGTAAAAGATCAGAAATTATAACAAACTGTCTCTCAGACTACAGTGCAATCAAACTAGAACTCAGGATTAAGAAACTCAATCAAAATTGCTGAACAACATGGAAACTGAACAACCTGAATGACTACTGGGTACATAATGAAATGAAGGCAGAAATAAAGATGTTCTTTGAAACCAATGAGAACAAAGATACAACATACCAGAATCTCTGGTACACATTTAAAGCAGTGTGTAGAGGAAAATTTATAGCACTAAATGCCCACAAGAGAAAGCTGGAAAGATCTAAAATTGACACCCTAACATCACAAAAAAAAGAACTAGAGAAGCAAGAACAAACACATTCAAAAGCTAGCAGAAGGCAAGAAATAACTAAGATCAGAGCAGAACTGAAGGAGATACAGACACAAAAAAACCTTCAAAAAATCAATGAATCCAGGACTGGTTTTTTGAAAAGATCAACAAAATTGATAGACCGCTAGCAAGACTAATAAAGAAGAAAAGAGAGAAGAATCAAATAGATGCAATAAAAAATGATAAAGGGGATATCACCACCGACCCCACAGAAATAAAAACTACCATCAGAGAATACTATAAACACCTCTATGCAAATAAACTAGAAAACCTAGAAGAAAAGGATAAATTCCTGGACACATACACTCTCCCAAGACTAAACCAGGAAGAAGTTGAATCCCTGAATAGACCAATAACAGGTTCTGAAGTTGAGGCAATAATTAATAGCCTACCAACCAAAAAAAGTCCAGGACCAGATGGATTCACAGTCGAATTCTACCAGAGGTACAAGGAGGAGCTGGTACCATTCCTTCAGAAATTATTCCAATCAATAGAAAAAGAGGGTATCCTCCCTAACTCATTTTATGAGGCCAACATCATCCTGATACCAAAGCCTGGCAGAGACACAACAAAAAAAGAGAATTTTAGACCAATATCCCTGATGAACATCGATGCAAAAATCCTCAATAAAATACTGGCAAACCAAATCCAGCAGCACATCAAAAAGCTTATCCACCATGATCAAGCGGGCTTCATCCCTGGGATGCAAGGCTGGTTCAACATATGCAAATCAATAAACGTAATCCAGCATATAAACAGAACCAAAAATAAAAACCACACGACTATTTCAATAGATGCAGAAAAGGCCTCTGACAAAATTCAACAGCCCTTCATGCTAAAAACTCTCAATAAATTCGGTATTGATGGGACGTATCTCAAAATAATAAGAGCTATTTATGACAAACCCACAGCCAATATCATACTGAATGGGCAAAAACTGGAAGCATTCCCTTTGAAAACTGGCACAAGACAGGGATGCCCTCTCTCACCACTCCTATTCAACATAGTGTTGGAAGTTCTGGCTAGGGCAATCAGGCAAGAGAAAGAAATAAAGGGTATTCAGTTAGGAAAAGAGGAAGTCAAATTGTCCCTGTTTGCAGATGACATGATTGTATATTTAGAAAACCCCATCGTCTCAGCCCAAAATCTCCTTAAGCTGATAAGCAACTTCAGCAGTCTCAGGATACAAAATCAATGTGTAAAAATCACAGGCATTCTTATACACCAATAACAGACAGAGAGTCAAATCATGAGTGAACTCCCATTCACAATTGCTTCAAAGACAATAAAATACCTAGAAATCCAACTTACAAGGGATGTGAAGGACCTCTTCAAAGAGAACTACAAACCACTGCTTAATGAAATAAAAGAGGACACAAACAAATGGAAGAACATTCCATGCTCATGGACGGGAAGAATCAATATCGTGAAAATGTCCATACTGCCCAAAGTAATTTATAGATTCAATGCCATCCCCATTAAGCTATCAATGACTTTCTTCACAGAATTGGAAAAAACTACTTTAAAGTTCGTATGGAACAAAAAAAGAGCCCGCATTGCCAAGACAGTCCTAAGCCAAAAGAACAAAGCTGGAGGCATCACGCTACCTGACTTCAAACTATGCTACAAGGCTACAGTAACCAAAACAGCATGGTACTGGTACCAAAACAGAAATATAGACCAATGGAACAGAAGAGAGCCCTCAGAAATAACACCACACATCTACAACCATCTGATCTTTGACAAACCTAACAAAAACAAGAAATGGGGAAAGGATTCCCTATTTAATAAATGGTGCTGGGAAAACTGGCTAGCCATAAGTAGAAATCTGAAACTGGATCCCTTCTTTACACCTTATACAAAAATTAATTCAAGATGGATTAGAGCCGGGCGCAGTGGCTCACGCCTGTAATCCTAGCACTTTGGGAGGCCGAGGCGGGCGGATCACAAGGTCAGGAGATCAAGACCATCCTGGCTAACACGGTGAAACCCCGTCTCTACTAAAAATACAAAAAATTAGCCAGGCGTGGTGGCGGGCGCCTGTAGTCCCAGCTACTCGGGAGGCTGAGGCAGGAGAACAGCGTGAACCCGGGAGGCGGAGCTTGCCGTGAGCCAAGATCTCGCCACTGCACTCCAGCCTGGGCGACAGAGCAAGACTCTGTCTAAAAAAAAAAAAAAAAGATGGATTAGAGACTTAAATGTTAGACCTAAAACCATAAAAACCCTAAAAGAAAACCTAGGCAATACCATTCAGGACATAAGCATGGGCAAGGACTTCATGACTAAAACACCAAAAGCAATGGCAACAAAAGCCAAATTGACAAATGGGATCAAATTAAATTAAAGAGCTTCTGCACTGCAAAAGAAACTACCATCAGAGTGAACAGGTGATCTACAGAATGCAAGAAAAATTTTGCAATCTAATCATCTGACAAAGGGCTAATAACCAAAACCTACAAAGAACTCAAACAAATTTACAAGAAAAAAAAAAAAACCATCAAAAAATGGACAAAGGATATGAACAGACACCTCTCAAAAGAAGACATTTATGCAGCCAACAGACACATGAAAAAATGTTCATCATCACTGGCCATCAGAGAAATGCAAATTAAAACCACAATGAGATACCATCTCACACCAGTTAGAATGGCAATCATTAAAAAGTCAGGAAATAACAGGTGCTGGAGAGCATGTGGAGAAATAGGAACACTTTTACACTGTTGGTGGGACTGTAAACTAGTTCAACCGGTGTGGAAGACAGTGTGGCGATTCCTCAAGGATCTAGAACCAGAAATACCATTTGACCCAGCCATCCCATTACTGGGTATATACCCAAAGGATTACAAATCATGCTGCTATAAAGACACATGCACACATATGTTTATTGTGGCACTATTCACAATAGCGAAGACTTGGAACCAACCCAAATGTCCATCAATGACAGACTGGATTAAGCAAATGTGGCAAATGTGGCACATATACACCATGGAATACTATGCAGTCATAAAAAAGGATGAGTTCATGTCCTTTGTAGGGACATGGATGCAGCTGGAAACCATCATTCTCAGCAAACTATCGCAACAACAGAAAACCAAACACCACATGTTCTCACTCATAGGTGGGAATTGAACACCTGGACACAGGAAGGGGAACATCACACACCAGGGCCTGTTGTGGGGTCGGGGGATGGGGGAGGGATAGCATTAGGAGATATACCTAATGTAAATGACGAGTTAATGGGTGCAGCACACCAACATGGCACATGTATACATATGTAACAAACCTGCACGTTGTGCACATGTACCCTAGAACATAAAGTATAATATAAATAAATAATAAATCAGATCCTATGTATGTATATACATACCACACTGCAGAGGCTGGGTGAGGAGGAGCAGTGCAGAGGACAAAGAATGGTGTCAGTAGGACAAGGGAAGTTACATTTTGCTCTTTATATTTCTGTATTACTTGAAGTTTTACAACAAAAACACATTTATCTATTACTTTTGTAACTCTTTAAAATCATATAAACAAAAAAGACTAAAATTGTATGTTTTGTACAACATGACACTTTAGTATTAGGAGACCTAGACTCACTTCTATCACAAATTTTGAATATCAATTTCTTCATCTGTAAAAATAGGAAAGATTGGGTAGCCCAAATATAGGATAATTTTGAGAAACAAATGAGAATATCAAAGTTCTTTGAAAAACTGGAAAAGCCCTATATAGTAGTCCCTCCTTATTCAAGATTTTGCTTTCCAAGATTTGTTATCCACGATTAACTACATGGCCCAAAAATGTTACATGGAAAATTCAAGAAATAAACAATTCATAAGTTTTCAATTGCATGTCATTTTAAGCAGCATGTTGAAATTTCTCACCATCCCACTCCATCCCAACAGGGACATGAACCAACCCTTGGTCCAGCATATTCACACTGCCTACACTACCTATTAGTCACTTAGTCACCTTCTGGGTTATGAGATCGAAAAAACGTAATATATAGAGAGGGTTTGGTACTATCCTCAGTTTCAGCCATCAACTGGGGGTTCTTGAAATGTATCCCCTGAAAATAAGGGGGGGGCTACTGTATAAGCAGATGTAAGATATCATTATTTCTCCCTAAAATCCTTCCAGACCTCATTCATTCATTCAACAAATCTTTTCTTTCTTAGGGAGGGGCCGCTGTTCTACACACTAGGGTTCCAAAGATGAGTAATAAATTATCACCACTCTCAAGGAGTAACTGAGAATCAATAATCACAGATATTATAATGGAAAAATAATGAAAAGACCTATGCCTCTGCATGAAAATTTTGTAACAGAAACTATAGATAGAGAGAAAAAATGTGAGGCTCATACGATGGAGTGGGAAGGAGAGGAGGGCTAGTTAAGACATCTAGAGTCAGGCTTCCGAGCCACCTTCCTGGCACATATGTCCCTTTTTGCTCCAACCTGGCTCATTCTCAGTCTGCCCAACATGTTCACTACCAAGACAGAGCACTTTTAAAGCTGACACCAAAAGTTCCCTGTGTTTGGGGAGCAAAGATGTTCAGTGTAATCCTGGAAAACAGGGCCCCCATCTGATTCAAGAGCAATAAAATACAGATCATTGAAACAGCAACAACGTAGTTGACACACTTACAAAGAAAGGAAGCACCAAAGTCCCTCTCAGGCTTGGGACTCAATGATTAGAATCCTGTCAAATCACTGGTGTCATAGATGAGATAGCAAAAGAGGTCACCAAAGTTCCATCCAGAGGACCATTGGTCATCCTCCCCTGAAGCCCCATTTTACAGGTGAGGACATCAAGGCTTCCCCCTAGTCCTCTGGACTTCCAGACCGCTCATCCTCCCCTAAGCAAGTACATCATTGTCCATCAATCAGAGGCTCAATGATCCTTTATAGATATCAGTAAAGTTTCCAAATCTGGTTTCTTGGAACCGTCAGTACAGTGAATAAAATTGTGAGACACTACATCACGTTGTTTATTGCTTTTTGCACAGTTCAAACTGGCATCTGTTCAGCTCAGGGTTATTTAAGGCCTAATGTTCATGGTGCTGGAGTGTACAGTGAAATAAATGGGGTTTCAGCTAATTAAATGCTGGCACAAAGCTGAGGTGTTTGAAAAATCTCTAAATCCATCTAGTGGCCTGTCCCTGAGCCAAGAGCTGCTGCTGTTATATGACACAATAAAAGAGATGCTGTGTAAATTTCAAATATTTTATTGAACATAAATAATTAGAATATCTAACCATTTGCTAAGGCAGAAATATCTAGCAGCTAATGTGCCGAACGCATTGCAGATGTTCACAAACTACAGAAATGTCAATTTGCTTTTAAGTTCCTTTTAACCAATTTTTTACTCTAAAGAAGTAAACATTTATAACTGTGAATAAATCGTTTGTGGTTTGGGCAAAATGTTTAGGAATATTCAATAAAGCATCCATATAAATATTCAGTTATGGAGATAATTTGATTTAAATAGATGGTACTTTCAATAAATAAACATTGTTCAACATGAATAAACATTTTAAACAACCAGCAAGCATCAAAACCCAGCTGATGTTTCAGGCAAATCTTTGGAGAACATTTTATTTAGCAGTTCTTCTTATATATGCTACACAATGTCAAGGATTTCTTCATAGTCTTTAATATCAGGACTATTTGCATGAAAGCACTACCTTTTCTTAAGAGAATTCATCTTCTTTCAGCACCACATTTTATTACCATCTTTTCTTCTTTGCAGAGTTACCATGCAGGGTTGTGGAGTCCAAGGTTGAGAACAACAGCAGGAACAAGCCAGCCTAGGTTTAAATTGTCTCTGTCATTTAAAACTGTGATCTTGGGCCGGGCGCGGAGGCTCACGCCTGTAATCCCAGCACTTTGGGAGGCCGAGGCGGGCGGATCACGAGGTCAGGAGATCGAGACCATCCTGGCTAACACGGTGAAACCCCGTCTCTGCGAAAAATACAAAAAATCAGCTGGGTGAGGTGGCGGGCGCCTGCGGTCCCAGCGACTCGGGAGGCTGAGGCAGGAGAAGGCCGTGAACCCGGGAGGCGGAGCTTGCAGTGAACCGAGATCCTACCACTGCACTCCAGCCTGGGCGACAGAGCGAGACTCCAAAAAAACTGATCTTGGGCGGAGCGCGGTAGCTCTCGCCTGCAATCCCAGCACTTTGGGAGGCTGAGGTGGGCGGATCACCTGAGTTCAGGCGTTCAAGACCAGCCTGGCCAACATAGTTAAACTCCATCTCTACTAAAAATACAAAAATTAGGTGGGCATAGTGGCGCCTGCCTGTGGTCCCAGCTACTCAGGAGGCTGAGGCAGGAGAATCGCTTGAACCCGGGAGGTGGAGGTTGCAGTGAGCCAGGTTCACCCCAATGGGCAGCAGAGTGAGGCCCTATCTTAAAATAAAAAAAAAAAAAAAAAACTCTGCAACCTTGGGCAGTTTAACCTTGTTTAGCTTCAATATCATCATTTGTGAAATGGAAATCATAATACTCACCTCATAGGAATAAGTATTAGGTAAGATCATGTGAGTCAAGTGCCCAGAAAACACTCTACAAACTTACCTGTTACCATTTTATATTACTTGGCATAAATTGAACTTTCCATATGAATCATTTAAAACAGACTTTGGAGTGAATTAATGACATTCACAGTGACCTGGATGAGATTGGAGACTATAATTCTAAGTGAAGTAACTCAGGAATGGAAAACTAAACATGGTATGTTCTCACTAATACGTGGGGTAAGCTATGAGGACGCAAAGGCATAACAACAATACAATGGAATTTAGGGATTTGGGGGGAAGGGTGGGAGGGACGAGGGATAAAAGACTACAAAGAGGGTGCAGCGTGTACTGCTCGGGTGATGGGCGCACCAAAATCTCACAAATCACCACTAAAGAACTTATTCATGTAACCAAACACCATCTATACCCCAATAACCTATGGAAAAATAAATAAATAAAAACTATATATCTGATTTTTTTTTTTTTAATGACAGGGCAAGAGGCAAGGGGCAAACTGATCCCCTGCCAGGCTGTTTGATAGAAAAAGGAATGGTTATCTTGGTTCTAAAGCTTCAACCATACTGGATCCTTGTGTTTCACATACCTTAAGGTTAGTGCCAGCTTTCCAACTTTCCAAAAGAATAATTACATCGGGAAAGAAACGGGGTCAGCAGGTCTTGCAGTGCTTTTAAACAGGAAGTCTCAGAGCTCATGCAGGGAAGCAGCTCATAGCACAACTTCTTTCCTACTCATCAACCCAAAGAACCGCTCAATCCCAGGAAGAAAATAGAGGAGCATGTCTCACCAAACACAATTGACCCTAACTCTAAATCATCTACAGTCAAAAAAATTCATTCTGCATCTGGTTGACAGTGCCTGTAAAAAATGTGTTTTAAAATGATTCTGCCTATACAATGAAAAAAAATAATAATAATATAAAAAGGACTTTGGACATCCATTGTTTCAGCTTGTAACTACTTTTTTATACTGTTAATGACAATAGAGATTGGTACAACATTCTTGGACAGCGATTTGGTAACAGCTATCAAAATTTGAAATGCACATTTCCTTTGATCCAGCAACTACACTCCTGGGAATTCACCTATCACTAGCTAGGTGACAATATGTTATTAGATCAATGTCCCAGAATGTTCACTGCTACATTTCTGTAATAGTAAAATAAGGTGACAAATGCCCATCAATAAATGATTAATTACCATGAACCCCCCACTTACAGGACTTGTCACAGTGGGACTTTACCTTTGTATGTTTGGTTATGGGATGATTACTCTTTATTCCCTGTGCAAAGAGAACACTTGTTCCCTCTTCTGAACTTTCCTTTTGTATGGAGAGAACCCTGACAGTGATACACTGCTGAGCTCTCTCTGCCCCTTGAGGCACTCAACCCAGGGGAGATAGAGGGACTTGTGTGATTGGCAAATTTCAGAAGAATAACTGGACATGCTCTGCTCAGCAACTCCCTTTTACTTCTTTAGAGAGAGAAGTCCACAGGGAACAGGAGCTCTCTTCTCTCCAGGATATTCACCAGGCAGTCCCCGCAGTGGGGAAATCTGCTGTAGTCAGCCCTGATGGTGACTAGGTGGGTACAGCTGCCCAACTCCAGACATCAGAGTTAGGAAGTCCATGCGAGTTGCACACTATCCTATATTTCCAACATAGCCTTTAGCAATAACAGAGGTAAATAATGTAATCTGTCAATCTTTTCTTTTATATTTCAATTTGATCAGAACTTGGGCAAGGAAAAGGGATGCATTTGAAGGTCCTCATGAAGGTTACTGTATGCCCCACAAATGTAAACTCTTTGGAGATGGGAATTATATCTGTCTTGCTCATCAGTATATCCCTAAAACAGAACTTAGACCCAAAAAATGAATGAATGAATGAATGAATGACACAAATGGTGCTATTTTTAAAGTATGTGACATGTCTGTGTGTGATTATATAAATGTAGTTTCCTTAAGAGGGAGAGACTAGGAAAGGCAGCACCTTTTCAGTTATGTCTACTGGCACTGTTTAGATTTTCTAACCACATTTATGTGGCAGTTATTTCATTAACAAAGTAGAAATGGAAATTGTCCACAAAAGGTTATTGTGAAGCATACTTATGAGCCCTTTTGTTTTCTCCTTTATATCTTTCTTTAATAAATAAACATTTTAAGAGAAAACTCCATTAGAAAAAAAGGAAAGAAGGAAGAAAAGGAGAGAGGAAAGGAAGGCAGGAAGGAGGGAGGGAGGCAGGGAGGAAGGAAGGAAGGAAAGGGGGGCGGAAGGAGGGAGAAAGGAAAGGAGGGAGGAAAGAAAGGGAGGAAAGGAGGGAGGGAGGGAGGGGAGGAAAGGAGGGAGGGAGGGAGAGGAGGAAAGGAAGGAAGTAGAGAAAGAAAAGAGGGAGGGAAACATGGAAAGAAGAAAAAATTCCTTAACGAGACCTTTTGTAGAATGAGTGATCACCCCTCTACATGTCAGGGTTCTTGGTTGAAAAAAACTAGAAACTAACTAGCTATGTTAAACAGAAAAGAAATGCATCTGAAGGCATCAAATGGCTAACAAAGTTGATGGGAAGGCTGGGGAATGAGCTTAAAAATGATCAGGGTCCAAGGCAGCCCAGAGCACCACCATGATGCCACAGAAACTTATGGTGATGACCACGCCACCTAGGACATGCACAGACAGTGGCCACACTGATGCTCTCACTGAGCCATTGAGTCCTCAACTCTGCTGCCACAGTGAGTCTGCTCTGGTCCTCTTGTATCTTTACCTCACAACCTCAAGGTTCAAAGTTCAGAGTAGAAGCAACCATTTAGCCAAGGTGAGGTTATCTGCCCAAGTAGAGGGTTGGCCTTTGGTAGGATGAGGGAGGGATACCTCACCCCCTCATTCTCTCTGGCAAGAGGGTGGATAGTTTGGATACAGATGCTGGGAGGGAGGTGGGTTTGGAGAAGGGAGATGAAGAAATCTGATTGCTTGCTTCTGTTTTCTCAATGCATTATGACAAAGGACTACCATTTCCTTTGAAGTAAGAAGTGAGAAAGCACTGTTAGAGATTTGAAAAAAGAAAAGGTATGAAATCGCACTTTTGGAGGGGGGTGGTCCAGTTATTTACTGCTACATAATAAATGACCCCAAAATGGTGGCTTACAAGAATATAATAATTTATTTTACTTATGATTCTGGAAGTCAAATATGCCCTTTTGCTAGGCAGTTCTCACTTAGGGGCCCTCATAAGTTTGCAGTCAGATAGTGGGTGGTACTGGGGTCATCGTGAAGGCCTATTCACATGTAAGGCTAGCTCCTGGGTTGGGGAGGCAACAGCTGGGGCTCCTCAAAGATGTCTCTCTCTCTCTTTATATATATTTTTAAATATTTATTCATATATATACATACACATACATATATAATTTGTTTATATATATATGTGTGTGTGTGTGTGTGTGTGTGTGTTCACATGTCAGCTTAAGGTGTCCAATGTCCTAAGATAAATAAATAGAATCTTCATGGCTTTTTCTAACCTAGCCTCAGAAGTTACCTGATGTCCTTTCAGCTGTGTTCAAGTCATGAAAGCAGTCATGAAGAGCTGCGCATATTCCAGAAAATGGGACATAGACTCTATCTCTTAATGAAAGAAATGCCCAAGAATTTGCCAAGATATTTTGAAATCACTACAAGTGGAAAGGAAAACAAAAATATTAAAGAAGTATAATAAAACCATTGGGCCATATTGAGTGCTCATTGGAGATAGGTACTCATGAATTAAAGAGAGACCCTTTGGCAGGGCTATGTTTTTATCAATCGACTTTTGGCTGCTTGGGTACCGATCCAGGAAGGAGGAGGGTTGGGTGTAACATGGGCTTTGCCAACAGCTCCTATCATCTCTATGAAGATGAAAGCACTAGGAGAGCAGGGACCTTGTCTGTCGCACTTTTGGCAGGATCTCAGAGATTAGAGTTGGGCTTTGTACAAAGGGGTCCCTCAATATATCTGTGTGATGGTTGAACCTGACCCTTTTTTGCAGCTTTTGTTTAAGCTGTTCTTTCCAATCAGGATGCCTCCCCACCACCCCCATCACCAATTCACTATATGACTTTGCGCAGATCACTTAACTTCTTGGGGCTTCTTTTTTGCACCTATAAAATGAAGATTATATGATATTTAAGGTCCCTTTCAGGTATAAAAATCATATCTTCCTATCTTATCCCATTCATCTGATGACTTCCAACAATGATGCCAAAACACATCAGCTCAGATGAAGGCACTAGCTCAGGTGCCCTCGCGTTTTTGCCTTACAACTGATCCACTTAAGACACAGCCTCTGAAAACACATTGAATCTAAAAGCGAAGCCTCCTACATTCAATAAATCCTTGTTGGATTTCAGTAAGAGACTGCAGAGAAAGAAAGATTGATGCTGGATCTGTAAAGTGCCTTAGAGAAAAGACAGATCTGGCCCATTCTTTGCCCTCTTGGGTGTTCACATCCTTTCTTAGCTATCACCCAACCCAGTCAGATAAATATATCTCTTTTTATCTTCCCACATACGTCAATCCCTTTCTTTCCTGAATCATTCTTGTTGCTTTACTCTCAACCTTCCCCATTCTGTCTTTGCCTTTTCAATGGATGGTCAGGACCATCCACAGGGTAGAAGACAGTGGGGTATGCAGAGGAAATAGAGGGGTGGAGGCAATAGACAAATAACACTTAGTAAGACAGCAATATTCACTGAGCATTGTCTGTGCCCTGAAGGCTACAGTACCTCCAGGAGTCAGATTCGCAAAGCTGTCAACTACCTATATGGTGAATTTGAGGGCCTGAAGTAGGGTCTCCTGCTAAAAAATGGCTAGCCTAGATTCAAATGCCACCTCCATCACTAACTAAATATGTACATGACCTTGAATAAGTTAGTCCTTAATCATTTCATTCTTCAGTTTCCTCCTCTAAAAAAATGAAGATGATAGTACATCTGACTTCACAGAACTGTTGTGAAAACTGAATAAAACAATACACATTAAGTGCTTAGAACAGTACCTAGCACATAGTAAGTGCTCAATAAATGTGAGATATTATCTATTATCTTTCATGATGTCTGAAATTCTACCTATTAAAGACTTAACCCTTGTAAGTGAGGGAAAGAATCTATCCTTGATGTTAGTCAAGGATATTCTATTAAATATATTCTATTATATTCTATTCATGTTCTCAAGTTAAGACACCAGTTATGCTCCTGCCTTACTCTGTTATAAATGAGATTCCAACCTTGGGCCCCTGTAACTGTCCCTGCTTTTATAATCTGCCCAATGTCCAATTCCTCTACCATAGGCTCTATGCCTTTAGTCTCCATCTGGTTACTAAAATCCAGCTTCTGAAATTCAGACCCATGGATGGAGTTCTGCCAGGTATGCAGTAGCTATACAAGAAATACTCATTGACTGACTGCCCAGCTACCTTCTACTGGTCTCCTTGATCCTGACCTAGAATGGTGCCCCATATACACGCTGCTCTGTGCTCTCTCACCTGCACTCAGCGGCTGCTTCCTTACTGCCCACATCTGAGCCCTCCTGCCACCCTCTGTGAGCAGACAGGTCCAAAACATCAGCCAAACCACCACCCTGTTTCCATCTTTTTGGCTGATTAAACTAGGTCATTAAATGTTTGGGAGCTCTTCTGTTAAACACATATTCCATAAATCTCCTGCTCTAAAACTTCACTTATCCAGGTTCAGACAACAAGGATCCATTAGGCACATTTAGCAACGTGTACCAGCTTCCTCCCTCTTCTACATTGCCCTCTGCAGCTCTCCATGGGTGTTCCAGTGAGAGCCCCCAACTCGTCCCCACTGCCCAGGATCTCTGCCGAGTGCAGGAAGAGTCAAAACCATGACAGAGGAGATAAGGCTACCAGATCAAAGGGTTCAGGACAAGAGAGGAGTGTAAATTAAGGCTGGAAAAGTAGGATGCAACCAGATCAAGGAAGCAGACAAGTCTGAACAGGAGATTGGCATAAGAGTGATGTTTCAGGAGGGGTTCTGGCCCAGGTACACCATGTTGGGATGAGAAGGGTTTGGAGGTGAGAAGACCAGTGAAGGGAGCACAGACCCCTCTGAAACTCAGCAGAAAGGTAAACGTTTGGTCCAGGGGGAAAAAATAACACCGAAAATTTTGCATAATATTTCAGGGAGTTGATAGATCTTTAGAGCCCATTCCTAGGACTCTCTGGGGCATCCCTGAACTTTAGGTTAAAAATCCCTGAAGCAGAATCTTACAACCAATCAGCACCTGGCATAGGGTGGTCACCCAAATGGTAGTTGTTATGCACTGAATGCTTGTATCCTTCCAAAATTTATTTGTTGAAGCCTACTATGGTTTGAATGTGTCTTTCCAAAATTCCCTTTGCAGCTTAATCCCCAATGAGATAATATTAACAGCCGGGATCTTTAAGAAGTGATTTGGTCATGAGGGCTCCACCCTCATAAATGAGATTAGTGTCCTTATAAAAGGGCTCAAGAGAACTAGCTAGTCCCTTTTGTCTTTCTGCCATATGAGGACACAGTGGGGATGCAGTGCTTTTCTTGGAAGCAGAGAGCGAGCCCTCCCCAGACACTGAATATCCTGGCACCATGATCTTGGACTTCCCAGCCTCCAGAACTATGAGAAATAAATTTCTCTGAAAAGAAAAAGAGGGAGAGAGAGAGGTCTCGCTATGTGGCCCAGGCTGGTCTTGAACTCCTGGGCTCAAGCAATCCTCCCACTACAGCTTCCCAAAGTGCTGGAATTACAGGCATGGGTCACCATGCCCAGCCACAAGAAATAAATACCTATTATTTATAAATTGTCCAGTCTAAGGTATTTTTAAAAAAAAAAAAACAGATTGAACTAAGACAAAGCCCTAACCCATAATGTGATGGTATTAAGACATAGGCCCTTAGAAGGTAATTAGTTTTAAATGAGGTCATAAGGGTGGGCCCCCATTATGGGATTAGTGCCCTTGTAAGAAGAGGAAGAGACACCAGAGCTCTTCCTGCTCTCCACCATGTGAGGATACAGCAAGAACATAGCCATCTACAAGCAGGGAAGAGGATCCTCACCAGAAAGTGAATATGCTGGCACCTTGATCTTAAACTGCTGAGCCTCTGGAAATGTATGAAATAAATGTCTATTGTTTAAACCACCCCATCTATGGTCATTTAGGATAGCAACCTGAGCTAAAGCAGTAGTGTTTAATCCCACAAAAAAAAATATCTACTTAGTCTCTGGTGAAAGAAAACAGAACTTGATAAGCATGGTAGTAAATGGTACTAATGGAATGGAAGATAGGAAGTAAACTCTAGGCCATTTAAGAAGGAGGGGGCCGGCCTGGCGCGGTGGCTCAAGCCTGTAATCCCAGCACTTTGGGAAGCCGAGACGGGCGGATCACGAGGTCAGGAGATCGAGACCATCCTGGCTAACATGGTGAAACCCTGTCTCTACTAAAAAATACAAAAAACTAGCCGGGCAAGGTGGCGGGCGCCTGTAGTCCCAGCTACTTGGGAGTCTGAGGCAGGAGAATGGCGTAAACCCGGGAGGCGGAGCTTGCAGTGAGCTGAGATCCGGCCACTGCACTCCAGCCTGGGCGACAGAGCCAGACTCCGTCTCAAAAAAAAAAAAAAAAGAAGGAGGGGGCCGGATGCAGTGGCTCACACCTGTAATCCCAGCACTTTGGGAGGCTGAGGTGGGTGGATCACCTGAGGTCAGGAGTTTGAGAACAGCCTGACCAACATGGAGAACCCGTCTCTACTAAAACTACAAAATTAGCCAGGCATGGTGGCACATGCCTGTAATCCTAGTTACTCAGAAAGCTGAGGCAGGAGAATTGCTTGAACCCAGAAGGCGGAGGTTGCAGTGAGCCGAGATCATGCCATTGCACTCCAGCCTGGGCAACAAGAGTGAAACTCTGTCTTAAAAAAAAAAAAAAAAAAAAAAAAAAAAACAGAAGGAGAGCAAAAACCAAGACTTTGAATTTTTTGAATTTGGGGATTTGGGAAATGAAAAAAATGGAAGTTTGAATATTTCTAAATAGCCAGATAGATGGTGATGTATCCAAATGAGAGAGGATGCCTGTGTTTTGTTGATTTGGATTTTTTGAATTGCTTATGGAGAGGGATGTAAAATTTGACTCACTCATCCAACAAGCTTTAATTAACTGCCTAGAATGTGCTTGGCCCTGGAAACATCAAGAAGCAAACAAGCAAATCCTTGCAACCACAGAGCTTATATTGCTGTGGGAAAACACACAGGCAAAGAGCAGTGACAATGAAGGGGTTGCTGAAGAGCAGGAGAGATTTGTACAAAGCGTGAGGAGCAGGCTGGAAGGCACAATCTGCCTGGGAAAACCATGGTGGAAATTGAGCTTGAGCTGAAACTGAAAATAAGCTTAGAGCTTTGCCTAATGGAATGAAGAAGGTTGGTATTACAGAGCCCTAAAGTTTGGGCAGGAGGAACTACATGTTACACTTTTTCCTCCAGGCCCAGTAGCCCACCTTTATGTTCTTGGTCAAGTGCTGCGTATGGGAAATGGGAAGAAAGGATCCAAGAGAATGTAGAAAAATCACACTGACAACTGAGGAGAGGATAGGAAGCAGGAAAAGATTTGAGACACTAGGGAAAAAAAGTAAAACAGTGAGGAGGTTGTATTCATGAACCTAAACTCCAAGCTGTTTCCCCCAGTGATAAAATAGAGGAAAAAGACAAAATGTGAAAATCTGGACTGGCACAGTCAGATAGACTCCAGTTGGGTTACCTCTGGGGAAATAGTAAAATCATCCTACAGGGAGCTCAAGGAGCCTGAGTCTTTGAATTGCGTTTTAACAGCAACATAGCCAGATTTTTTTTCTCTGGTCTGCAATTGTATTGGCCTCCATGATCTCTGAATAAGTCAAGCAAGGGATTTTTCCTGAAGTGGGAAGCTTTCCGTGGCAGTTTCTTGAGAGCCTTGAACATGATGCTTTGCCAGGTATGTGGCTGCCCAGCAGGGAATCCTGGAGCTTTGAGCAGCTCTGGCAGTTGCAAGGAGGCAGGTCACACAGCTTCAGAAATCTTCTGAAAGAAAAAGCAGAAGAGTCTAAATTTAAAGAGGAGAACCAACAGCTATGGAAAAGAGGAGAAAAGTACCAAAGATTTTTAGAAAACAGAATAGAAAAAATTAATTAACTTCAAGCTCAGAAAGCAGCAAAGTAAAAGGAGGAATTTAGGCCGGATACAGTGGTGCGCGCCTATAGTCGCAGATACTCAGGAGACTGAGGCAAGAGGATGGCTTGAGCCCAGGAATTCAAGGCTGCCATGAGCTACAATCACACCACTGCACTCCAGCCTGGGCAACAGAACAAGACTCTACCTCTAAGAAGAAAAAAAAAATGGAGGAATTTAGAATAATGCCCAAATTTCCTATCCAGAGAACTTGGGTTTTGATAGTATCCTTCACAGAAATAAGGGCTGGTGGGAATTCCCGAAAGTTTGGGTGGGGATGGAGATCACCAGAAGGAGAGATAATGAGCTAGTTAAGTTTTAAAAGTGTTTTCATGTACCTTTGGAATATACCACCAAAAAATATATTAAATAGGCCAGACATGGTGGCTCATGCCTGTAATCCCAGCACTTTGGGAGGCCGAAGCGGCCGGATCACTTGAAGTCAGAGTTCAAGACCAGCCTGGGCAACATGGTGAAACCCTGTCTCCACTTAAAATACAAAAATTTACTGGGCATGGTGGCATGTGCCTGTAATCCCAGCTACTCAAGAGGCTGAGGCAGGAGAATCGCTTGAACCTGGGAAATGGAGGTTGCAGTGAGCTGAGATTGCACCACTGCACTCCAGCCTGGGCGACAGAGCTGACTCTGTCTCACAAAAAAATAAATAAATAAAATACATTAAATACACTAGATTAGAGTTCCAGAGACAGTAGACTAAACACAGTGACTTTGGAAGTAACTCATGTAAGTGAGTGAAGTCATGAGCAGAGATGAGACTACCCAAGAAGAAGGTAGAAAATAAGAATACAAGGAGGTTGAGAGGAAAGAGGTTGAGGAAGATTTCCCTAAGGGAAACTATATTTAAAGACTAAACAAAGGAGATTGAGAAGGAATGAGACAACTAGATTAAACAGGAGAATAGTGCCAAGAAAATGTAGAGAAGAATTTCAAGAAAGGAGTGGTCAAAAAGGTCAAATGCCCCAGAAGGTTTAAATAAAATGTCAACTGAAACATGTCTATTGAATTTAACAACTGGAAAGTCATTGATAACTTCTCCAAGATGAGGAATAAAATAGATTTCTGATGACCGAAGAGCAAACAAAGGTGAGGCAGTATAGACAGCCTTGTGATGAGATTTGACTGTGAAGGGAAGAGAGCTGGAGGTGAGCAGGGGAATATCTACAAGAGGCATTGGGCCACAAGCAGATGTGTGTTTGCTGCCATTGTTTTCTATGGGGTAGATTTGAAAGTGTTTATATTTGGCAAGGAAGAAGCCATTGAACAGGAAGAGAATAAAATACAGAAAATAGAAGGGAAATTCGATAGGGTGAGGTCATGGAAGAGACTGGAGGGTAGTACTTCAGCTCATAGATGAGCCGTGGGAAGGAGAGACTCATCCTGAAAGCATGGCAGCAGGAGGTGAAGGCTGATGCTGATGAGACAAATGTAGACATGGAGAAATTACTGTCTGTCTTTTCAGTAGGTAGGAAAATAGTAGGTAAGATTGTCCACAGAAAGTGAGGTAGCTAGAGGGGAGCTGGGAGTCTGGAAAGACTTGGAGAGGTGGAAGAAAATGTTAAAGGGTTGCCAGAGTTGTACATTGCCTTGACACTAGATGCTATAAACCTTCATCTACACCAGTATATGTGTATGTTGTGTGACTGCCTCCAGCATTTCTCAGACTGTCAGGTTTTGGAGATGGAGCTCCCTAGATGTTAAGAAGATACGAATTGGAAGTTGCAGGACAGGTCTAACAGACAGACAAGGGAACAAAGGAATTAAGGATGCCAGCAAGGAAGATTGAAGGATTGATGTGCCATGAAATTTCATCTGGAATGATAAAGAAATGAAACCAGGAAGGAGCTGACAAAATTGAAAGAAACATGAGGGATCAGGAAACTGCAGAGTACAAAGGGCAAAAACAAGCAGATCTTTAAAACCATCTTAAAGGACGTGTTAAGAGGTAGATCTTATGTTTTCTAATTTGGGGTACTACCAAAATGTTTTATTGTGATTATTCTATCTTGGGAAATGAGGGAATGAGAGCAAAGACCTAGTATGTTTATGAACTGCAAATACTATTTTTAAAAAGTAAAAGTCAAAAGATAACTTCAAAAAATAACCTAACAATGCATCTTAAAGAACTAGAAAAGCAGCCAGGCACGGTGGCTCATGCCTGTAATCCCAGCATTTTGGGAGGCCAAGGCGGGTGGATCAGAAGGTCAAGAGATCAAGACCATCCTGGCCAGTATAGGGAAACCCTGTCTCTACTAAAAATACAAAAATTAGCCGGGCGTGGTGGCACTCACCTGTAGTCCCAGCTACTCGGGAGGCTGAGGCAGGAGAATCACTTGAATCTGGGAGGCAGAGGTTGCAGTGAGCTGAGATCACGCCACTGCACTCCAGCCTGGTGACAGAGCAAGACTCCATCTAAAAAAAAAAAAAGAAAGAAAGAAAGAAAGAAAGAACTAGAAAGGCAAGAACAAACTGAACCCAAAATTAGAAGAAAAGAAATAATAAAGATCAGGGTAGAAATAAATGACTTTGAAATGAAGAAAACAACACTAAAGATCAATGAAACAAAAAGTTGGTTTTTTGAAAAGATAAACAAAGTTGACAAACCTTTAGCCAGACTAATAAAGAAAACAAGAAAGCAAACTCAAATAAATAAAATCAGAGATGAAAAAGGAGACATTACAAATGATGCACAGAAATTCAAAAGATTATTAGTGGCAAATATAAGCGACTATGTGCCAATAAATTGGAAAATCTAGAGGAAATGGTTAAATTTCCATACACATACAACATACCAAGATTGAACCATGAAGAAATCCAAAACCTGAATAGACCAACAACAAGTAAGAAGATCGAAGCCATAATAAAAAGTCTCCCAGTAAACAAAAGCCTGGGACCTGATTTCACTGCTGAATTCTATAAAACATTTAAAGAAAAACTAATACCAATCCTACTCAAACTATTCTAAATAAT
Organism: Papio anubis; assembly: GCF_008728515.1. Classification (NCBI taxonomy): domain Eukaryota; kingdom Metazoa; phylum Chordata; class Mammalia; order Primates; family Cercopithecidae; genus Papio; species Papio anubis. The sequence continues at coordinate 56,911,171 of NC_044982.1, read as the reverse complement.
AGAGGAGGTGGGAATCCTTCCAAACTCATTCTATGAGGCCAATATTACCCTGATACCAAAACAAGACAAAGATACATCAAAGAAGGAAAACTGCAGGTCATTATCTCTAATGAATATTGATGCAAAAATCTTCAACAAAATACTTGCAAACCAAATTTAACAATACATTAAAATGATCACTCATCTCATATCCCCTGAAGGGACATGGATGGAGTTGGAGACCATTATCCTTAGCAAACTAACACAGGAACAGAAACCAAATGCCATATGTTCTCAGTTGTAAGTGGGAACTAAATGGTGATAACACATGAACACATAGAGGGGAACAACACACACTGGGGCCTATTGGAGTGTGGAGGATAAGAGAAGGGAGAAGATCAGGAAAAATAATTAATGGGTGCTAGACTTAATACCTGGGTAATGAAATAATCTGTACAACAAACCCCCATGATGCAAGTTTACCTACGTAACAAACCTGCACATGTATCCCTGAACTTAAAATAAAAGTTAAAAAAAAAAGGATCCCTCATCATGACCAAGTGGGATTTATTGCAGGAATGCAAGATGGTTCAACATATGCAAATCAATCAATATCATATATCATATCAACAGAATGAAGGATAAAAACATTTAATCATTTCAACTGATGCTGAAAAAGCATTTGATAAAATTCAACATCCCTTCATGATAAAAAAAAAAAACCTTCCAAAAAGTGTATATAGAAGGGACATACCTCCACATAATAAAAGCCACACATGACAGACCCACAGCTACTATCATATTGAATGAGGAAAAACTGAAAGCCTTTCCTGTAAGATCTGAAACATAACAAGGCTGTCCACTTTTACCAGTTATTCAACATAGTACTAGAACTCGTAGCTAGAGCAATCAGACAAGAGAAGAAAAGAAATAAAGGGCATCCAAATTGGAAAGGAAAACGTCAAATTATCCTTATTTCCAAATTATTTAATTTTTTTTTTTTTTTTTTTTTTTTTTTTTTTTTTTTTGTTCAGATGGAGTTTCACTCTTGTTGCCCAGGCTGGAGTGCAATGGCGCAATCTCAGCTCACCACAACCTCTGCCTCCCAGGTTCAAGCGTTTCTCCTGCCTCAGCCTCCCGCGCAGCTGGGATTACAGATATGTGCCACCACGCCCAGCTAATTTTGCATTTTTAGTACAGATGGGGTTTCTCCATGTTGGTCAGCTGGTCTTGAACTCCCAACCTCAGGTGATCCACCCACTCAGCCTCCCAAAGTGCTGAGATTACAGGCATGAGCCACCGCTCCCAGCCTATATAACTTTATATTTGGAAAAACCTAAAGATTTTACCAAAAAACTACTAGAAGTGATAAATTCAAATTCAGTAGAGTTGCAGAATACAAGATTAACAGATAAAACTCAGTAGCATTTCTATATGCCAACAATCAAAAATCTGAAAAATCAATCAAAAAATAATCTCATTTACAATAGCCACAAATAAAATTAAATACCTAGGAATTAACCAAAGAAGTGAAAGATCTCTACAATGAAAACCATCAAACACTGATGCAAGAAACTTTTTCACACACACACACAAAAAGATATTCCATGTTAATGGATTGGAAGAATTGATATTGTTAAAATGTCCATACTACTCAAAGCATTCTACAGTTTCAATGCAACCCCTATCAAAATATCAATGACATTCTTCACATAAATAGAAAAAACAATTCTAAAATTTATGTAGAACCACTAAAGACCCAGAAAAGCCAAAACTATCCTGAGCAAAAGGAAAAAAACCTGAGTAATCACATTACCTGACTTCGAATTATACTACAGAGCTATAGTAACCAAAACAGCATAGTACTGGCATAAAAACAGATATATAGATCATGGAACAGAATAGACAACCCAGAAACAAACCCACACACCTACAGTGAACTCATTTTTGACAAAGGTGCCAAGAACATACATTGGAGAAAATAGTCTCTTCAGTAAACGGTGCTGGGAAAACTGGATATCCATATGCAGAAGAATGAAACTTGATCTCTATCAAATCAAAATGGATTAAAGGCTTAAATCTAAGACCTCAAACTATGAAATTACTACAAGAAAACATTGGGGAAAATCTCGAGGACATTAGTCTGAGCAAAAATTTCCTGAGTAATACCCCACAGGCACAGGCAACCAAAGCAAAAATGGACAAATGGGATCACATCAAGTTTAAATGCTTCTGCACAGTGAAGGGAACAATCAACAAAATGGAGAGACAACCCATGGAATGGAAGAAAATATTTGCAAACTACCCATCTGACAAGGGATTAATAATCAGAATATATAGGACCTCAAATAACTCAATAGGAAAAAAATCTAATAACCTGATTTTTTAAATGGGCAAAAGATTTGAATAGACATTTCTCAAAAGAGGATATACAAATGGCAAGCAGGCATATGAAAAGGTGCTCAACATCACCAATCATCAGATAATGCAAGTCAAAACTACAATGAGATATCATCTCACTGCAGTTAAAATGGCTTGTATCCAAAAGACAAGCAATAACTAACAAATGCTGAAGAGGATGCAGAGAAAAGGGAACCCTCATATGCTCTTGGTGGGAATGTAAGTTAGTACAACCATTATGGAGAACAGTATGGGGATTTCTTGAAAAACTAAAAATAGAGCTACCATATGATCCAGCAATCCCACTGCTAGATAAACACCCAAAAGAAGGGAAATCAGTATATCAAAGAGACAGCTGCACTCCCGTGTTTGTTGCAGCACTGTCCACAATAGCCAAGATTTGGAAGTGACCTAAGTGTCGATCAATAGACGAATGGATAAAGAATATGTGGTACTTATACACAATGGCGTACTATTCAGCCATAAAAACGAATGAGATCTTGTTATCTGCAACAACATGGATGGAAGCAGAGGTCATTATGTTAAGTGAAATAAGCCAGGCACGTAAAGACAAATATCCCATGTTGTCTCTTATTTGCGGGATGTAAAATCAAAACAATTGAACACATGGAGATAGAGAGTAGAAGGATGATTATCAGAGGCTGGGAAGTGTAGTGGGGGGCAGAGGGGAGGTGGAGATGTTTAATGGATACAAAAAACGTAGAAAGAATAAATAATACCTAGTATTTGATAACACAACAGGGTGACTATACTCAAAATACTTTAATTACACATTTTAAAGTAACTGAAAGAGTATAACTGGATTTTTTGTAACCCAAAGGATATACGCTTGAAGGAATGAATACCCTGTCTTCCACGATGTGATTATTACACATTGCATGCCTGTATCAAAACCTCTCATGTATTTCATAAATACACACACCTACTGTGTACCCACAAAAATTAAGTATTTTAAAAAACAAAAATAAAAGTAACTTTCTACTCATCTAAAACCGCTAATTGCAAAAGACAGGCCAGTTACTGGCATTATTATATAAAAAAGCTGGAAGCAGTGAAGCCAATGAGAAATAAGGTCCCACTTCTGATGAAAACGGATCAATGAGAAGTAAACTCATGCTTCTAACAATAATTGAAAGCAAAACTCTATACTAAGATTGGTCAAGGTCATGCCTGTGAGTTGTAGATCTAGCTTTTTTAGGCATCAAGTTGAAATGTTACTTGATTGATAATTTCCTCAGTGACAGCCAAAGCCATGGTCCAAAAGGAGTGATCTTCATTGCCCAGCCATGAGAGCAATCTACTTGGAGACACCATTCTCCTCCCTCCCTCCACCTCCTACCTGTTCCTATTACTGGCTGAACCCAATAGGATGCCAGAAAATGGCCATGGATGCAGTACATTCCATACAACATAGGTGTAAATATGTTTTCAAATCGGAGGTTTGCTGATATAACTGGAAAATCCAAGAAAAAATCAGATATAGTACACGTCTCCAAGTGTTTTCAAATCAGGAAATAATCACATAAAAATGTAGATTCCTGGCTTCTCCTAAAAGTCAAAAGATCCCCAGGCGCAATGGCTCATGCCTGTAATCCCAGCACTTTGGAAGGCTGAGGCTGGGGGTGGGGATCACTTGAGGTCAGGAGTTTGAGACAAGCCTAGTCAACATGGTGAAACCCCATCTCTACTAAAAATACAAAAATTAGATGAGCGCGGTGGTGGGCGCCTGTAGTCCCAGCTACTCAGGGGGCTGAGGCAGGATGATCACTTGAACCTGGGAGGCAGAGGCTGCAGTGAGCCGAGATCACACCACTGCACTCCAGCCTGGGCGATAGAGCTACACTCCGTCTCAAAACAAAACAAACAAAAAATTGTTTTAATCTGGCAAAACCGGATCTATTTTCTGTAGGGCAGCACTCAACTGGAACTGAGTAACTGCAGCTGCTCTAGATAGCGAATGCCCTCTCCAGTTTTCCCCAGGGAATACCACCTTCCCACGTGAGGCTGAGGGTGAGTTTTCACCCTTGAGTTGACAATCAGCGTCAGGCATGCAGGGTGTTTTCTTATAAGAGAAAAGTCCTTTTCTGTATTTATGTCTCTACTAAGTGGGAAAACAAAAGATAGACCGAGAAGGCAGAATTATTCCTGAAAAATGGAAGAGAACATGTTTCTTATGAAAGGGAAGAGTATTCCTATGTTTTAATATGCACACAAAGTATTTCTTTATCAAATGAACATAAATGAAGAGATCGTCTGTCCACGGGAACAGAAAACCACATATGGCATGTTCTCACTTACAAGTGGGAGCTAAATGATGAGCACACACAAACACAAAGAGGGGAACAGACACTGGGGCCTACCAGAGGGTGGAGGGTGGGAGGAGGGAGAGGATCAGAAAAAATAACTATTGGGTAACCAGGCTTAATACCTGGGTAACAAAATAGTCTGTACAACAAACCCTCATGACACAAGCTTACCTATATAACAAACCTGCCCATGTACCCCTAAACCTAAAACAAAAGGTTTTTTTCTTTAAAAAAAAAAAAAAATAGGCTGGGCACAGTGACTCATGCCAGTAATCCAAGCACTTTAGAAGACTGAGGCAGGAGGATTGTTTGAGCCCAGGAGTTTGAGAACAGCCTGGGCAATAGAGCGAGATTCCATCTCCTAAAAAAAGAGACCATTTGTCTTTTACACATCCCTTCACTCAGTTACGGTATTTGCCTGGACTCTGCTGGCATTTCATCTTGAGATCTCAGACCAGAGCCATGCAGGTAGAAAACAGAAAAATCACCTAAATTTCATATAATTGCCCACAGTATTCTTTATTCTTTATTACTTATCGCTATACCCTTCCACTGGTGTTAAACCTCTGTATGTTTCTGACCCAGAAGCTACCTTCATCCTCTAAGTAACTTGGGGCATCTAGAGCTCAAAGGTTTTGAGGCATTGCCAGGTGGGGACATCCTTTAGACAGTTAGAAAAATGTTACTAAGGAAAAGGACACATAAGTCAGAGATGATGGTTGAAGGCATGAGAGTCTATTAATTCACTTAAAGAATATGCAGAGGAGGCCAGGAGTGGTGGCTCATGCCTGTAATCCCAGCACTTTGGGAGGCCAAGGCGGGCGGATCACCTGAGGTCAGGAGTTCAAGACCAGCCTGGCCAACATGGTGAAATCCTGTCTCTGCTAAAAATACAAAAATTAGCCAGTGGTGATGCTGCATGCCTGTAGTCCCAGCTTCTAGGGAGGCTGCAGCAGGAGGATCGCTTGAAGCTGGGATGTGGAGGTTGCAGTGAGCCGAGATTACACCACTGTACTCCAGCCTGGGCAAGAGTGAGACCCTGTCAAAGAAGGAAAGGAAAGGAGAGGAGAGGAAAGGGGAGGAGAGGGGAAGGGAGAAGAAGAGTGCAAGAACAAAACCATAACAGGCACAAATAATTAAAAATTGAAGGCCAGTCATGGTGCTCACACCTGTAATACCAATACTTTGGGAGGCCAAGGCAGAAGGATTATTCAAGGCCAAGAGTTCAAGACCAGCCTAGGCAACATAGTGAGATGCTATCTCTACCAGATTTTTTTTTAATTAGCCAGACACAGTGGCTCACACATGTAGTCCCAGCTACTCAGAAGGCTGAGACAGGAGGCTTGCTTGAGCCCAGGAATTCAAGGAGTTCAAGATCAGCTATGATCACACCACTGCATTCCAGCCTGGGTGACAGAGTGAGACTTTATCTCTATAAAAATAATAAAAACAACAAATAAAATTGAAAGGAGACAATTCAAGCAGGAAGAATTTAATACAGGGAACTCATTACTTGGGTGATAGAAGAGCTGAGAAGCTAAACAGACAACGAGTTAATGCAGAGATTAGCAATACCTGGAAGTTTTGCTACTGCTGGGGCTGATAGGACACAAGACAGGGGGGTGATACCAAAGCCAGGAACCAGGCCTGCCGGTGGAAATCAGAAAGGCAGAGACTACCTACCTTGAGTTGGAACTACAGAAAAAGGGCTGTAGAACCTAGAATCACGAAGGAGACTGAGCCACTGCCAAAGAAACCACCTGACATCCTCTGCCAGTTCCTCTCATTGTCCACACTTACTCAGAAATGTAGGTTTGATACAGACAAAACAGGAAAAGAGTAGAGAATAAGTCTAGGAGCAAATGACAAATGACTACAAATCAGGTTTTGCGGGATTTAAAAGGAATTGGGGAATAAGAAACAGAAGCAGCAGATGTAGACCACACATTTCAGCAGTTTGCGCTGTTTCAGTATTTCAGTGCAAACTTCCATTGTTTGCATTCTTCCTGTATTCTTAAGATTTTCAAGAAACTAATTTCAAAAAGCCTACTTATTAAAAAGTTCTGTTTCAAATTATGCTGCCCCAGATGAAATAGCTTTTTCCCAAGTTTCTCCTTCCTCTTTTCTGCTGAAATTTATAACCTCTTCATTAACTTATAATTCCTTTTTTTCCCAGAATATTAATGAAGATAATAAATAATTGTATGATTCTCCCCAATAACATCCTGAATTCCCACCTGGTATAAGCTCTTCTAACTATTCTTCAATCAGGAATTAAATGCAGAATACTGGGCCAGGTGTGGCGGCTCACTCCTGTAATCCCAGCACTTCAGGAGGCCAAAGAGGCCAAAGAGGGTCACTTGAGCCCAGGAGTTTGAGACCAGCCTGGGCAACATAGTGAGACCCCATCTCTACAAAAAATACAAAAATTAGTAAAGCATGGTGTCACATGCCTGTAGTCCCAGCTACTCAGGAAGTTGAGGTAGGAGGATCGCTTGAGCCCAGGAGGTTGAGGCTGCAGTGAGCTGAGATTGCACCACTACACTCCAGCCTGGGCAACAGAGCGAAACCCTGTCTTGAAAAAATTAAATAAATAAATAAATAATTTTTTTTAATACCAGAATGGTGTTCTTGTTATTACTTTGTAATTACAAAACAGGAAATTTATTCACTTAAGAGAAAACCAGCCAGTGATTTAAAGTAACATATGAATAAGAGCTAAAAACACTCCCCTACCGACCAGATAAGGTTTTCCATTAAATCATGTGAATCACCTGAATACAGAAACGCTATAGTTTTCAAGTTGTATGTTCCTAAATCAGGTGATTGTTATTTTATCTTATGTCATTTGGTCAGTGAAACAATCTCTAAGTGATTTATGAGAGAATGACACTACAGAGAGACAGAAGACCTGGACCTGGAATTCAAAAAAAAAAAAAGAAAAACTTAGATCTGATCTTCAGTTTCCTTATCTTAAAAATAGGAATAACCATTGGTACCCAACTACCTCATAGAGTTTTGGAAGATCAAATAAGAGAAGTAGTTGGTTGTTCCTTATAAAATGCAATATAAAAATATAACTTGAGAGCCAGAATGTCTGGGATCCAAACTCAGTTCCGCCACTAACTTGCCATGTGGCCTCAAGCAAATTCTTCAACTTCTCTGTGCCTCAATTTCCTCGTTTGTAAAAATGGAAAAAGCAGGAAGGCCCTCACCATGATTTGTAACTAATAGGACAAGGGTGCAATAGCCCTGCTCCCTTCCTCAACAATGGGACATAGTGCAATTTACACTCAAGAGCTCCCAGTGGATCAGGCTGAGACCACACCTGAAATCCCACCTCTAAGTAGCACCTTCTTTCCTTATTCTATTTCCCTCTCTCCTTTACTAGGTTTTCCTAAAAGCATTCTCTTAATAAATCTCATGTATACAAAATGTTGTTGCAGGCTCTGCTCCTAGGCAACTCAAACTAAATCAGTACATGCTACTCTCATAGGGTTGTTCACAATACAAGTAGAATACTCAGAATACCGCCTGGAACATAGTGATTGCTCAATAAGTCTGAGCAGAAAATGGTCCAGAAAGAATGTGATATGATGATTAGCCCAGAAAGAATATGATATGATGATTGTGGTGATGGTGTTATAAAACCCCTAGCTTATGGTATAGCATGTAAGGTTTGGAAGTCACTACTCTATTCTAACAAGTGAAATATGAACAAAAACTGAAAAACCAAAAACTCTTCCTAGATCTGTCAGAGAAATGAGGTCATGAAGCAAACTTCTGCCCATAAAATTGAAGAGACAGACAGACAGATACAGAGAATCGCAACTTATCAGAGCAGAAACTTCCACAGGAACCAGTTCTGGGGTAGGAAAAATGAACTGCTGGAGGCTCAGTGTGGACAAACTCCCAGGGTATCCAGTCATGGGGGGTCCCCACATTTTTGTGAGTTTTACCTCCAGAACCTCTACCAAATTCTCAGAGAGAAGACTGGAGAAAAATCCCTTCTGGCTTCCAGTCAGGAAAGGGGGGAAAGAATCATTTTGAAATGCACCAGAGCATTTTGTTTTTCTTATCAAGGCCTGCCCTCAAGAGAAACTATGGTTACTAGAGCCTAACCTATTGGGGTTTATTAGACCTAACAAACCCAAAGGAAGGGAAACACCCAACTGCAGCACTCCCTAGCCATTCTGTCCAACCTCAGAAGGGAATAAACTGAGAAGCACTTGTGAAGTTCACAGTCCAAGGGCACAGGCTCACTAAAAGCCCTAATCATAGCAAATCATACACTACAGATTGCTTCCCTTCCTCCCACACCTTACCACCACATCACTTAAGGCCTATTTACGAGAGGTTTATTTTTATCCAGTGATATGGTTTGGGTCTGTGACCCCACCCAAATCTCATATCAAATTGTAATCCCCAGTGTTGGAGGTGTGGCGTGGTGGGAGGTGATTGGATCATGGGGGCGGATTTCCCCCTTGGTGCTTTCCATGTGATAATGAGTAGGTTCCCAGGAGATCTAGTCATTTAAAAGTGTGTGGCACCTCCATCCCGACTCTCTCAAAGGCTGCAGAAATTTGCATAAGTAAAAAGGAGCCAAGTACTAATATCCAAGACAATGGGGAAAAGTCCTTGAAAGCATTTCAGAGACCTTCTAAGCAGACCCTCCTGGAGGCCTAAGAAGGATGGTTTCATGGGCTAAGCCCACAGCCCCGCTGCCCTGTATTGCCTCAAAACACTGCTCCTTGCATCCCGGCTGCTCCAGCCATAGCTCAAAGGGGCTCAGGTACAACTTGGGCTGCTGCAGGCCCTTTAGAGGGTGCAAGCCATAAACCTTGGCAGTTTTGATGAAGTGTTAACCCTGTGGGTTTGCAGAGTGCAAGAGTTGAGGCTTAGGAGCCTCCGCCTAGATATTAGAGGACGTATGGAAAAGCCTGGATGTCCAGACAGAAGCCTGCTGCAAGGGTGGAGCCCTCATGGAAAAACCTCTTCTAGGGCAGTGCAGAGGGGAAATGTGGGGTTGGAGCCCCCACACAGAGTCCCCACTGGGGCACTGCCTAACAGAGCTGTGAGAAGAGGGCCACCATCCTCCAAACCCCAGAATGGTAGATCCACTGGCAGCTTGCACCATGCACCTGGAAAAGCCACGGGCACTCAACACCAGCCCATGAAAGCAGCCACAGGGGTGGAGCTGCCCACAGCCTTGGGAGCCCACCTCTCACACCATTGTGTCCTGGATGTGGAACATGGAGTCAAAGGAGATTATTTTGAAGCTTTAAAGCTTAATGACTGTCCTGCTGGGTTTCAGACTTGCATGGGACCTGTATCCCCGTTTTTTGGCTGATTTATCCCTTTTGGAACAGGAGTATTTACCCAATGCCTATGCCACGAGTGTATCTTGGAAGTAACTAACATATTTTTTTATTTTACAGGCTCATAGGCAGAAGGGACGAGCCTTGTCTCAGATGATACTTTGGACTTTGGACTTTCAAGTTAATGCTGGAATGAACTAAGACTTTGGAGGACTGTTGGGAAGTCATGATAGCATTTTGCAATGTGAGAAGGACATGAGATTTGGGAGTGCCCAGGGGTGGAATGATATGGTTTGGATCTGTGTCCCTGCCCAAATCTTATATCAAATTGTAATTCCCAGTGTTGGAGGTGGGGCCTGGTGGGAGGTGATTGGATGATGGGGGTGGGTTTCCCCTTTGGTACTGTTCTTATGATAGTGAGTGAGTTCTTGTGAGATCTGGTCATTTAAAAGTGTGTGGCATCTCCTCCCCCTCTCTCTTGCTCCTGCTCTGGCCATGTGGGATGCTTAACTCCCTCTTTGCCTTCCATCATGATTGGAAGTTTCCTGAGGCCTCCCCTGAGAAGCTGATGCTGCCATGCTTCCTGTACAGCCTGTACAACTGTGAGCCAATTAATCCTCTTTTCTTCATAAATTACCCAGTTTCAGGTATTTCTTTATAGGAATGTGAGAACAAACTAATACACCCAGTATATCATGTCAACTTTCAACAACAATAACAACAAAATGACAAGGCAAAATAAAAGACAAAAGTCAAGTTTGAAGAGACCGGAGCAAACATCAGAACCAGAGTCAGATATGGCAGAGATGTTGGAATTATCAGACTGGGAATTTAAAACAACTATGATTAATATGTTAAAGGCTGTAATGGGAAAATTAGACCACATGCAAGAACAAATGGGTAATGTAAACTGAGAAAGGAAATTCTGGGAAATAGCCAAAAATAAATGCTAAAGATCAAAGATACATTACAAAAATTAAGAATGCCTTAGACAAGCCTACTAGTAGACTGGACACAGCTGAGGAAAGAATTTCTGAGCTACAGTGTATGTCAATAGAAACTTCTGAAACTAAAGAACAAGGAGAAAAAAGATTTTAAAAAGAAAATCGAAATATCCAAAGAACTGTGGGACAACCACAAAACCCCTGACTTTCCAAAAATCTCAGATAGAGTCATAATATTTAAAAAGGACCTCAGTTTTCCTCCAGTTCAGGCTCCAGATAAATGAAAATTTTCCAACACTGAGTTAGGCCACCAGCTGCCATTAGTATGGTATTAGAGAAGAGGTGAGTTCCCAGATTGGATCTCAGTGGCATATCCCTGGGCAAAAGGGAGTAAAAAGGAAATAGAAGAATATAGCATGGCTTCTCAACTCAAATTTTTATGAGGTCAAGAACCTTGTGAAATCCCTAAAGCCTAGCAAATGTCTAGCACATAGTTGTAAAACTGTAAATAATTGTTGGGCACAGCGCTCACCTCTGTAATCCCAGCGCTTTGGGGGGCTGAGGTGGGAGGATCACTTGAGACCAGGAGTTTGAGACTAGCCTGGGCAATATGGCGAGATCCTGTCTCTACAAAAGAAAAAAAAATTGTAATTAGTAGGGCAGCATAGTGTGTGCCTGTGCTTCTTGCTACTAGGGAGGCTGAGGTGGGAGAATTGCTTGAGCCAAGGAGGTTGATAGTGCAGCAAGCCATGATCATGCCACTGCACTCCAGCTAGGTGACAGAGCAAGACCCTGTCTTAAAAAAAAAAAAACTATACATAATTGTTTAATGTGGTCATTTTAAACATATGTCCATAAATTCTTTGATACTCCTCTCCTTAAAAGGTAGAGTTTCATTTCCCTCTGAGTGTGGACTGAACTTACTGGGTCACGTATATTGATTAGAATATGGAAGAAGTGATAGAAATGTCGCTTCTAAGATTAGGTTATCCAACTGGGATTTCCACCTGCTGTTCTCACTCTCCCTCCTTCTCCTAGATCCCTCACTATGAGGGAAGCCATGTCATAAGCAGTCCTATAAAAAGGCCCACAGGGGAGTGAGCTAAAGCCTCCTGCCAACAGCCATGAGAGACCTGGGAGTGGATCCTGGAGCCCTTCAGATGATGGCAGTCCAATAGCTTAACTGCAACCTTGTGAGAGACATCAACCCAGTGTCTTGGTTCCCAACCTACAAAAACTATGAGATAATGTGTTTTTAATTTGTTATAAAATTTGGGGTAATCTGTTACACAGCAATAAATAACTAATAATGTGGAAAGACAATAAAATTCCAGATATCATGGTTTGATCGAAGAATAAGGGCAAAATAGCAAGACTAGGAATAAGAGGGGTTACACTGGAAATGGAGTTATCTGTGTGAATAAAGGCCGTTGAGAGAAGCAAACTGATGCTTCTCCAGATATCAGTATGTCAATATAGAAAAAGCAGAAAGAAATATGAACTATGGCAAGCTCAGTGGAAACTGGACTCTTAAATTTATTGAGGCCTCTGTTACTGTAGGGTACACTACCAATAGAAACTCGGTAACATTAAACAAATGCAAAGTGCTATCATTAAGGAGAAAGTGAGAAGAAACTTTTTTCCTTGGGGAAAGAGAGCAAAGGCAAATCATCAGACCATTAAAAAAGATCAAGAATTAATCTTTACTCTTCTGCAGCTAGAACAAGGAATATCAGATAATACAAACTCTTTGTATTCAGAGTCACTTTTTCTGGTCACCTGAATATAAATTAATAAAGTGTTTGTATAAATTCAATCTTAACTGGATAAATTTCAATAAACTTTCCATTATTATATATTAATAGAGTCCCCAGAAATTTTCCACCACGTTCAACTTGTCCTAGGCAGCTCTTGCAGCTTCTTTCCCAAAGTTTGAATTACTATGTTTCCTCCTGGCATTATGATGGGGGTGAAGTCCAGCAGGGCTAAGACTTGAGTTCTGGTCCCAGCTCTATCTAACCAGTCTTAGGACCTCAAATAGGACCTTTCCTTTCTGAAACCTACCTCCTTATATGTCAAACAGAGTTGATAATGCCATACTTCACAGCACTGATGTCAGAATAAATAATAGATGAAAAAGCACTTGGGAAACTATAAAGTGCAGTGCAAATTGGAAAGGTGAATTCCTTTTAGTGGCCATATTTTTCAAAGAAGGCCGCCTCTCAGCTACTGTCCTTTCCTCCATCATTTTAGATCTTTTATTAATAGAAAATGTTCTCTCCAGTATCCACTCTCCCTTTGATTATAACAATAACAATGTATCTGTGCTTTCACCCACCCGCCCGCCCACCTCCTTTCCTCTCCTGTTGTTCACATTATTATTTCTGCCTTCTCAGAGCCTGCTCTCCATTTCCTTTTACTCTCTGCCTTCCTCCATATGGGAGACATTTCTCCCCAGTAAATGCTTCAGGCCTACTCTTGAAAAAACCATGGTGGAGTCATTCTGTTATCTCTTTTCAGAGAGCTGCCTGCCCAGTGAGGGTTTGTGCCACAAGCCTAAACATCAGGTCTGAATTACCTGGGCCAGTGCGGTCCAGTACTGCCTGTAGACCAGGGATACTTACATTCTGACCAACACTTTCTCGCTTTCCTAAGGCACCAAATTCTCCAGTGTTTTAAATTCCAGGAGATCTTATCCCCTACCAAGCTGGCCTACACCACTTTCCCACAGGGAGACAGTTGGTGATTAAGAACACGGGCTTCAGGTCAGGCCGAGGAAGGCAGATAACAAGGTCAGGAGTGTGAGACCAGCCTGGCCAACATGGTGAAACCCTGTTACCACTAAAAATACAAAAATTAGCTGGGTGTGGTGGTGCACACCTGTAATCCCAGCCACTCAGGAGGCTGAGGTAGGAGAATCACTTAAACCCGGGAGGTGGAGGTTGCAGTGAGCCAAGATCACGCCATTGCACTCCAGCCTGGGCAATAGACTGAGACTCCATCGAAAGGAAGAAAGAAAGAGAAGAAGGGGTTGAGAATAGAATGAGTCACCCTGGACAAATGACCTAAACTTTCTGGGCTCCGGTTGTCTCATCAGGATAACGTCTGCCTCCGAAGGTCACAGGTATGTGTCAGATAGGACCACATACATAGAGTGCCAAAAAATGTACCAGGAACAGGAAATGGCTCCATAAATGTTAACCAATCAGTGATCATTACTGTTCACAAGGTTTCAGTTCTTCTCTCAAGCTATCCTGCACTCCTGCTGCCGCATTCCCTTCCTCTCTTTCAAAGTTCTCACTCGCTGTCTTCCTGCTGATGCTAACAGGCCCATCAGGGCCCACCCCCTCTGCAAAGCTATTCTTGCCACACTCTCCTACAATGAGGTCTTCCTCATTAGAACTCTCATAGGCCTTGTCTTAACCATTCATTTACTTGTCATATTCTTCCTGGTGCTGTTCATTACCTTTCTACACGTGATGCCGTTTAGCCTGAGCAGTCTTTATTTGCTGATTTTGTGACTTGTTATAAGTACTTTACCAAAAAGTACTTTACCTTTATATAGGCCCAGTCATGTGGATGCTGAATTTTGAAACAATATAAGGATACGCCAATGAGTAACACTGAACAGATCGGTGTTGGCCACATTTAGGGTCCAGCAGTGGGCCAGGCTTTCCTTGGAGCTCCCTTTGTATTTTCTAGAGATGGTCCAACTAATAAGAGGATACAACTCCAACAATGCTTTGTCAGTAAAATTATCAGAAATGGAAATAACAAAAGAGATATAGACTTGTGTTCCCGAGTGGTAGTGAGAAGATTCTACGGTTAAAAGGTAATCAGATAAAAGTCATTAGATTCTAATTACGGTCATCTGGCTAGAAATTGCAAAAATGTACACCTGGAAGTCTTGAGCTTTAAAATAGATAAAACTTGGGGCAAGGTTAGTAAAGTTGAAAAGGAGGGCCAGCAATATACAGCAAGGAGGGGCAGTCAGGAGAGAGAGATGTCCCACCACATCATAGGTGCCAGGGCAGGGCTTCCCAGGACCCAGGAATAGATTTCAGCAGCCCCTACAAACTTGAGGATGCCTTCTGGAAGGACCACATATTCCTTTGCCTCTCCTCCTGGCCCTATCCAAAAAGACTAAATCAGGGCTATTCTCAAGGCCAATCTTAAAGGAGGCCTAGGATGATTTCAAGGATCCCTACCCAAAGAAATGTCTCCCCACCAACTTGCTGATTCTTAAAAAACCTTTTCTCCTGCAATTAGAGACTGAGGTTTAAAAGGTAAATGCAGTTCACACATTGACTGAACAATCAACAAATGCACATAGTGCTAAGTCATCCTTTCTGGGTTTTATTTGGGTATGAGGGAATCAAAAACACCAGTGAAGGATGAGACACCAAAGTGAGGAAACCAACTGTGAACTTCAAAGCCAAAGAGAACTTGTGTTCCAGGATAGCTTTCTCCAGCTGTGCTGGTATGCACAAAGGCAGCTCTGCTACTTAGGACACTTTGTGACTCTAGAAAGGTGTAGACTTGAACTGCAAGCAATTCTAAACCCTCCAAGAAGTAAAACATCTTAAGGCTAGACAAGGTAGAAAAAGGTGACCACTAGCAAACCATGTGGGCCTGCCCTGGAACTGTGCCACAAAGTACAGTAGTTAGTAGTCAGAATAATTGTTGAAGAGATTTTCTCCACACATCTCAATTAGGATTGAAGGGGGTTGATATGGACTGAACTGTGCTCCCCATCCACCATCCCTATATTAAAGCCCTAACACCCTGTGTGACTGTTTTTGGAGATAGGGCTTTTAAGGAGGTAATTAAGATTAAATAAGGCTGTAAGGGAGGAGCCTTAATTCAATAGAACTGTGTCCTTATTTAAAAAAAAAAAAAAAAAGAAGGGGCCAGGTGCAGTGGCTCACACCTGTAATCCCAGCATGTTGGGAGGCCGAGACAGGAGGATCACGAGGTCAGGAGATTGAGACCATCCTGGCTAACATGGTGAAACCCCATCTCTACTAAAAATACAAAAAATTAGCCGGGCATGGTGGCAGGTGCCTGTAGTCCCAGCTACTTGGGAGGCTGAGGCAGGAGAATGGCATGAACCTGGGAAGCAGATCTTGCAGTGAGCCAAGATCACGCTGCTGCACTCCAGCCTGGGCGTCAGAGCGAGACTCCATCTCAAAAAAAAGAAAGAGAAGGTCAGGCATGGTGGCTCACGCCTGTAATCTCAGCACTCTGGAAGGCTAAAGCAGGCAGATCACCTGAGGTCAGGTTCGAGACCAGCCTGGCCAACATGGTGAAAAGCCATCTCTACTAAAAACACAAAAATTAGTCAGGCGTGGTGGCACATGCCTGTAGCCCCAGCTACTCAGGAGGCTGAGGCATAAGAATAGCTTGAGCCCGAGAGGCATAGGTTGCAGTGAACCGAGATCACACCACTGCACTTCAGCCTAGGTGACAGAGCGAGACTCTGTCTCAAAAAAAAAAAAAAAAAAAAGTAAAGGAAGAGACACCAGAAATACATGTACACAAAGGCAATGTGAGGACACAATGAGAAGGCAGCCATCTGCAAGCCAGGAAGAGAAATCTCACCAGAAACCAACTCGGCCAGCACATTGATATTAGACTGGTAGCCTCCAGAACTATGAGAAAATAAACTTCTATTGTTTAAGCTACTCTGTCTGTGGTATTCTGTTACGGCAGCCTGAGCAGAAAAATACAGGGGTCTAATTTACAACTGTCCAACACACACACAGCGAGAGAGAGAGAGAAATACTTACCAGCAGAGAAGGCAATGGAGAACTAGGGCTGGCCCCTGCAGAATTCTTTCAGCGGGCTCCAGGATATGGGGTGCAATGTCCGTGAATACTCCCTGATATTGTTTGGCTGTGTCCCCACCCAAATCTCATCTTGAATTCCCACGTGTTGTGGGAGGGACCCAGTGAAAGGCAATTGAATCATGGAGGCAGGTCTTTCTCAAGCTATTCTTGTGATAGTAAGTCTCACAAAATCTGATGGTTATTATAAGGGGGATTTTTCCTGCACAAGCTCTCTTTTTGCCTGCTGCCATCCACGTAAGGCATGACTTGCTGCTCCTTGACTTCCATAATGATCATGAAGCTTCCCCAGCCATGTGGAACTGTAAATTCAATAAACCTCTTTCTTTTGTAAATTGCCCAGTCTCAGGTATGTCTTTATCAGCAGCATGAAAACAGACTAATACACTATCACATTAATAATTTTTACCCCATCCCAACATAGTTATTATAATAGAAAGAAGTTTTTTCATAGGATATTAGTACATACAAGTCAACAAACACTTATGACGCACCTACTGTGCCAAGCAATAAGACAGGGAGTACAAAGATCACGATATCTGCTTTCAAGGACCTTATAGCAGGCTCATCAAGATCCTGGACTGAGCCACGCTCTGCCCACTCCTCCAGGCAGTTTATACTGTGCACCTAAACCATAAGTATTCTCTAATCCTACAGACCCCCGGCTCTCTGGATGGTTTGCTAGTGGACACCTTTTTCTACCTTGTCGTGCCTTAAGAGGTTTTACTTCTTGGAGGGTTTAGAATTGCTTGCATTTCAAAAAGAACCCAGGGTTCTTCATTTGCAGTTTTTCTCGGTTTTGGAAAGCAGAATGGTGGCTGGGAAGAGCTCTGGACATGGAGTTGGGTCTGGATGAGTTCCAGGCTCCCACTTCAAGCCAATGACCTGTCTGACCTAGTCTCCACCATAGGTAAATGAAGACAATAATACTTACCTGATAAAATTATGTGAGGATTTAAAGAAATGTGTATACTTAAGTGCAAAGTTATATAAACAAAATGCAGTAGTACTGATAACCAACATGTACAGACTGTTCTCTACACACCAGGAACTGTGGTTCTTAGAGATAGAGAAAAAAAAAAATAAGTGTTTTTCCTTCGCTCTCAGACTCAACAAAACACTCTGACACCAGGTATGTGGGGATTTCTTCCCACACATCAAGCAATCAGTGTTCCAGCAGACACCAAATAGATGCCCTCTAATTCAATTCAACTCTGATGCTATCAACCTGGAGATAGCATCAGGCCTCACAGGTTAAGGGCTCGTCCCACAAGACTGCCTCCCACTTCAGATGCCAATTGCAGGCCCCAGGTTGTGACCTGTGCTTCTGCCCAGAAGGCTGTAAGTCAGGTTCCCATGACTTCCTCCCAGGGCTTGATTAATTTGCTAGAGCAGCTTACAGAACTCAAAGAAACACCTTACTTACATTTACCCACTTATTATAAAGGATATTCAAAGGATACAGATTGACAGCTGGATGGAAGAGATGAATAGGGCAAGGTACTGGGGAGGGGCGTAGAGCTTTCATGCCCTCTTGGGAGAACCAGGCTTCAGGCATCTCCACATGTTCAGCTATCCAGAAGCTCCCCAAGCTCAGTCATTCTGGGTTTTTATGAAGGCTTCACTGCATAGGCATGATTGATTGAATCATTGACCAGTGAAGATCAACCTAACCTTCAGCTTCTTTCCCCTATTCAAAAGTTGAGGGGTGAGGTTGAAAGTCCCAAGACTCTAATCACATGGTTGGTATCCTTGGCAACCAGCACCCCCACTCCTAAGGCTATCTGAGAGCCCCGGCCACCAGTCATCTCAATAGCATACAAAAAGACACTTACCACTTAAGAAATTTCAAGGGATTTAGGAGCTGTGTGCCGGAAACAAATGGCAGAGACTAAATATATATTTCTTATTATATTACAACATAACGGTGGTCAGTCTTCACAATAACCATGACAAGTCTATGACATGGTACTATTATGACCCTCATTTTTACTAATTAAAAAAGCAGTGCTTTAAGAAGTTACACAACCTGGCCAAGGTCACAGGACTGAGAATTTGAAGCTTGGTAGTTCAACTCCTGATCTCTAGGTACCTATTAACTTATTATATTTTCCCCCTGGTTGCATAACCTTTTCATCAATTATCTTAGGTACTTTCTAGTCATCTGGATTTATCCGTGATCATCATAATGTAAAGGATTGATACATACTTTACAGATGAGAGCCACAAAGAAAAGAAAGAAATATAATAGGTAGAAACTTAAGTAACAGGCTAATCATTAGAAAGACTTAAGAGAGACTACTCATTCAGGCTGCTGCCAAGTCCATGCCTCTAAACGCACTCCATTACTCTTTTAAAGAACCCTAATGCATGAAGTTGGTTATTATTACCAAATCTCTGGCATAAGGGAAATTTTTCTGATTTTTTTAACCTTGAAAATTGTTCCTTTTAAATCATCGTATTAGACTACCTTTTTTTTTTTTTTAACCATTCAAACAGGTAAGCAGGAATGTCTTTTTTTTTTTTTTTTTTTTTTTTTTAACTGAAGAAAAGCTTAGTTTTTACCTGCAACTGCATATAAAGCCTTTTAACTGTGTGATTGCTCTGCCATCTAGCTTCCTAAGCCTATATAGCTGTTCATGAGATACTCCTGGGGTATATTAGGGATAAGCACTGCTTTGGTTTAAAATGCCTTGGTTTAGATTACTTTAATGTTCAATGATCATACACATACACACACACACACACACACACAACAATAACAGTAATCATCATATCTCCTTCTCAACAGGAAACAGTCCTTGTTTGAAATGTCAGTCTACAATGTTGTAAGGAACCCCTGAGCCAGTTGAAATTTCTTCTTGTTAAATAAAGGTCAACTGAACAGCGTTCTTTCTTTTCAAGTGTCTGGAATGCAGATTTTGGACTTAAACTGTGTAAAGTTAACATGAAAGGCCAACAAATAAATCACTGAGCATTCATCCATCTGTTGTTTGACTAAATCGTATCAATTTAGATGAAAAGAGAAAGCTTTTTCTAGTTGTCTGTGTATGTCATGGGACACACCCTTAAGTTACCCAGAATAGCGTTTATTATAGAAATATTACTGTTCCAGGGCTAAGTGCGGTGGCCCATGCCGGTAATCCTAGCACTCTGGGAGGCTGAGGCAGGCAGATCACTTGAGGCCAAAAGTTCAAGACCAGCCTGGCGAGCATGAAAAACCCCATCTCTACTAAAAATTACTATTGTTCCTAGACAATAGTAACATATCACTTAGGAAATGAAGATAAATCTCTACTTTTGGCCTGAACCTGGGTTTGAGACCATATGAAATCACAGTCCTTAGAGCTGGACATGGTGGCGCACACCTGTCGTCCAAGCTACTCAGGAGGCTAAGATGGGAGGATTGTTTGAACCCAGGCGTTTGAGACCAGCCTGGGCAACATAGTGAGATCCCTCCGAATAAATTTTTAAAAAAAGCAAACACTGTCCTTGAGTAGAGTCATCAATATCAGGAAATAAATGTCCTCATCTCCCTCAGGATAGGGGACCCTGTTGCCAGCAGAGTGTGAACACATGAGTGGCAAATAGAGACAAGGCTATTCTCATACTACATGGGACCTGAATCTTTTCTTATGAAATTGCTCCTTTGTTATTAAAGGATTTGTACTCGGTTGCCCTGGAGGTCTTGGTGTTCTACTGTGTTTTTCCAGAGTGTCCCCACCACACAACATACACACACACACACACACACACACACACACACAAACATTTCTTTCTCTCTGTTAAGACACCTAATTCTAAGATGTTTTCAGTTTAAAATGAGTAGGAAAAAGGTATGCTTCCTATGCCATCAGCAGTTTTCAGTAAGCAATTGTAATGCAAGAAACAATTATAAAGTGATCAGATATACAATGTGATTTGTCAGAAAAAATTGTGAAAGACTTAGAAATAGACCAAAAAGTCTACAGTCATACCACACTGAACATGCCAATCTCATCTGATCTCAGAAGATAAGTGGGGTCAGGCCTGGTTAATACTCAGATGGGAAGAGTGAACCATAAAGATAGCTGAGCATTTTCTGTAAACAAAAAATAAAATCCTAAGCCCCTCCACCAACTGAAGACTCCCTCTGAGCCAAGGGAGCCACAGAGAAACCTGAAAACCTGACTTCCCAGCCATGACTAGAAGGGAGGTTAGATATGCCTCGTTACACCCTCCTCCCTTTTGGAGTTTAGGCACAACTGACTAGCATTAACATTAAAACAGTGATCATAAGACTGACAAAACAGACTCTTTGTGGCAATAAGATACCAAATTCCAGCCTGACTCTGGTATAGCATCACATGACAGAGAGCAGACCCTAAAGAAAATGAAAATATTTTGCCCCCAAATATATGTATTTGACATATTTTGAAATGGCCCTGAAAAGCTATCATTCACAGGAGAAATTTGCATCTTAGAGAATCTTTATTAATATAGTCAGGCCTTTCCTGGATATAGAAGAGATTAACTAAGAGTGTGACACCTTTTATGATTCAAAAGGAGACATTTACTATCTATTCTCTCTGAAGGCTGTTACCTGGAGGCTTCATCTACATAGCAAGAACCTTGGTCTCTTCTGCTGAGTCACGAAAAGAAAAAAAAAGAACCTAGTCCCCTAAACCCCTTTTATCTTAACTAAAGCATTTCTTTCTGTAGTCTTTAGGCAAAGCTTAACTCTTCAACCAATTGCCATTTAGAAAATCTTTGAATCCAACTATGACCTGTAAGTTCCCCCTCTTCAATATATCTCACCTCTGTATGCTGAACCAATGTACACATTGCACATATTGATTTATAATTTCAGCTGTAATTCCTTTCTCCTTCAAATGTATAAAACCAACCTGGAACCCAAGCATTCTGGGCAAACTTTCTCAGAACCTCTTAAGACTGTTCCCTTGGCCATGGTAACTCATATTGGCTCACAATAAACCTCTTTAAATATATTCCAGAGTTTGGTTTTTTTAAATCAACATTTCAATGGGAAAAAAATGTATTGTGTCCAGTACTCTCTCCTGGCTTATCTAATTCTATTGATACAGGAGCTAGAAAAAAATTATTTAGGCAGATAGTGAGGATAAGAGAGTCCTCAGCAAGATTTCCCTTTTAATAAAAAGCAGCCCCCAAATCATTTCTTTTCTAACAAACAGCAGCCTGAAAAATCAAGTTGCAGACAGATAAGCAAGCTGGAATCCGCATAGGTAAATGCTGGCAGCTGTGCCAATAGAAAGCTCCATCTTCCCTTTTCTTTGTCACGAAGTATGCAGTAAAGAAGCAGACAACATGGTGCTGGTGAGGTAGAGAACCTATCTGCATAATAAAGGATTAGGGTGGTGAAAGATTAGGGTACAATGTAAATGGCATACCTGGTCCAACCAATCCTTTGCACCATATGTAAATTAGACACTGTCTCCTCAAACACATCTATAAAACCAACCAACTCTTGCTGCAAACCAGGAGATCTGCTTGGAACCACCTCCCTCTGCACGAGGGAGCTTTTCTTTTTTGTCTATTAAACTTCCACTCTTTTTGTTTGTTTGTTTGTTTTTTGTTTTTTGTTTTTTTGAGACGGAGTCTGGCTCTGCCGCCCAGGCTGGAGTGCGGTGGCCGGATCTCTGCTCACTGCAAGTTCCGCCTCCTGGGTTTACGCCATTCTCCTGGCTCAGCCTCCCAAGTAGCTGGTACTACAGGCGCCGCCACCTCGCCCGGCTAGTTTTTTGTACTTTTTAGTAGAGACGGGGTTTCACCATGTTAGCCAGGATGGTCTCGATCTCCTGACCTCGTGATCCGCCCGTCTCGGCCTCCCAAAGTGCTGGGATTACAGGCTTGAGCCACCGCGCCCGGCCTAAACTTCCACTCTTAAACTCACTCCTTGTGTGTCTGCATCCTTGATTTCCTTGGCAAGAGGTACCTCAGGTATTACCCCGAATGGATGATGCTGCTTCACTATTAGGTTTTATTATCTTTGGCCTACTCATAACTCTGTAAATAACTGATAGCAAAGCAAAAATTCTTGTCTACAGACATGCAAGTGGATTCTGACTGCTTGGAGGAAACACTGATTTCCCTCTACCCATAGTGTTAAAGAAAAAATTATGGCCGGGCACAGTGGCTCATGCCTGTAATCCCAGCACTTTGGGAGGCTGAGGTGGGTAGATCACCTGACGTCAGGAGTTCGATACCAGCCTGGTCAACATGGCAAACCCCATGTCTACTAAAAAAACAAAAATTAGCTAAGTGTGGTAGTGGGTGCCTGTAATCCCTGCTACTCAGGAGGCTGAGGCATGGGAATCGCTTGAACCCGGGAGGCAAAGTTTGCAGTGAGTTGAGATCGTGCCACTGCACTCCAGCCTGGGTGACAGAGCAAGACTCCATCTCAACAACAAAAAAAAAAAGAACGAAAAAATTATTCAGTGATACTTGTTAAAGCACCATAATGTTTTCTTTAACACTGTGGGTGGAGGGAAATAAAGAAAAATTATTCAATGATACTTGTTAAAATATGTAAAGATACATATTCAGAACCATTGAGATAAATATAGGGACCACTACAACAGGATTTTGTAGTGAAGGAGAGAGATTGTGCCCAATTCCAAACACAGTGTAGGCAAGAGAAAATTTACAGTCAAGAACCAGGGTGGAGGTTAATGGATGGAAAATTACTATGAGGAAACATCAAGGTGTAAAGGGGACTCTGCATAAACCCACCTAACAGGAGTCTTGCTGAAGACAGACCAGGGTGATCAGACATCACCTGGGGGATGATGGAGGATCAAAGGTAGAAGATGATCAGACATTGAGAGTAGGGGGGTTTTGTTAAAATGCCTTACCAGAGTTCTTGCTAAAATTGGATTTTACGAGTGCATAAACGGGCCTAGGAGAAGTTTCAAGAGCCTGACTAAAGTTTAGTCAAGCAAAGAATCTTTGTCAGTAGGAAAAGCCAGTTTTACATTCATTTGTAAATTTATTTCATGGCCTATTTTTGTTTCTACTCTTTCAAGTTCGTCTTTGAAATAGCTGTAAAATCTTTCTGGTTCCCTCATAAATTAATGAGTTATGCCTGTAAGAAAGTCACGAATTTACCTTTTTTTTTTTTTTTGAGATGGAGTCTCACTCTGTCACCCAGTCTGGAGTGCAGTGGCACAATCTTGGCTCACTGCAAGCTCTGCCTGCTGGGTTCACACCATTTTCCTGCCTCAGCCTCCTGAGTAGCTGGGACTACGGGCGCCCGCCACCACACCTGGCTAATTTTTTGTATTTTTAGTAGAGATGGGGTTTCACCATGTTCGCCAGGATGGTCTCAATCTCCTGACCTCATGATCAGCCTGCCTCAGCCTCCCAAAGTGCTGGGATTACAGGCATGAGCCACCGCACCCGGTCCCATTTATTTATTTTTTAAAATTTTCCTCTAAGAGACCTTATTTTTTTACCAGCCATTTTAGGAGAGGAGTGGAAATCAGGTAGCAAGAGAATAAAGGGCTATATATTCCACTGGGTTTCTCTAAAGTCCCCAGACTCAGTTTAAAAGAGAAGGGACAGCCAGGTGCAGTGGCTCACACCTGTAATTTCAATACATTGGGAGGCCGAGGCAGGAGGATCTCTTGGCCCAGGAGTTTGAGACCAGCCCTGGCAACATCTCAACAAAATGCTGTCTGTACAAAAAATAAAAATAAATAAAAAATTAGTCAGATGTAGTGATGCACATCTATAGTCCCAGCTACCTGAGAGGCTGAAGTAGGAGAATCACATGAGTCTGGGAGGTTGAGGTTGCAGTGAGCCATGATCTTGCCACTGCACTCCAGTCTAGACAACAGAGTGAAACTCTGTCTAAATAAACAAACAGGCCAGGCATGGTGGTTCACGCCTGTAAACCCAGCACTTTGAGAGGGTGAGGCGGGCGGATCACCTGAGGTCAGGAGTTTGAGACCAGCCTGGCCAATATGGAGAAACCTCATCTCTACTATAAAAATACAAAAACTAGCCAGGCGTGGTGGTGCATGCCTGTAATCCCAGCTACTCAGGGCGCTGAGGCAGGAGAATCCCTTGAACTTGGGAGGCAGAGGTAGCAGTGAGCCAAGATCACACCACTGTACTCCGGCCTGGGAGACAGAGTGAGACTCCATCTCAAAATAAAATAAAATAAACAGACAAACAAATAAATAAATGAATAAATAAGAGAAGAGGCAACACGGCAATTCACCCAGACCTTCAGCCTCAGGTCTGAGCCTCACAGCCTGACTGTCATTGAAGGGGTCACATCTAGGCTCAGGGATCCCTTTAATTTCCCAGTTTTCTCATTAAACTAGCTTGGATGAATCATGGCTTTTCCCAGAAGAGTCAGGAACCTCAGATATCACATTGTGGACAATGTACTAAGCACAATGATAACTTCCCTTTAGCTTAAATAAGAGTATTCCAAAAGCACACTACTTATTTAACAAAGACATGACCATGACCATTCATACAATACAGTAACCAGAGTTTCCCAAAAACTGAGACAAAATTGAGAAAAAAAAATACTCAGCTTATTTAACATCCCTTTGTGCATTGTCGCAGGCAGTGTAATTAAGACCTTGAACTTTGAAGTCAGACAGCCTGAATTCAAATCCCATTTCTACCTTTTTTGTAGCACTGTAGAAGTAATTGACCTAACCTCTCTGGATCCCAAATTTCCTTATGTGTTAAATGAAACTAATAATAATTCCCTCACAGAGTTTTTGTGAGAATTTTAAAGTGTTTGGCAGGAACAGATGCATAGTAAATCCTCAACAAATGGTAGTTATTATTACTGTTATTATATTCTACACTTCTTTTATATAAAACATATAACTGGCTAGGCACGGTGGCTCACACCTGTAATCCAGCACTTCGGAAGGCCGAGGCAGACGGATCACGAGGTCACGAGGTCAAGAGATCGAGACCATCCTGGCCAACATGGTGAAACCCCTCTCTACTAAAAATACAAAAATTAGCTGGGCATGGTGGGGTGCATGCCTGCAGTCCCAGCTACTCGAGAGGCTGAAGCAGGAGAATCGCTTGAACCCAGGGGGCGGAGGTTACAGTGAGCTGAGATCGCACCACTGCACTCCAGCCTGGTGACAGAGTGAGACTCCATCTCAAAACAAACAAACATATAACTATACTATCTTACAGTAGTAAATAGGATAGGAGTTGAGGCTGAAGGCTTTGTGATCAAAGACTTTTAATTACATTTTGAGGCCCACCCCTCCCCTGCCCCATTCCTAAGGTCCAGCCACTGGAGCCTCTTTTATAAGGGCATTGCAATAATTTGAATGTGTTCTCTAAGTTTAAGGGTTGGAAAGTTAATCTCCAACGTAACAAGTATTGGAGGTGGGGCCTAATAAGAGGTGATTAGGTCATGAGGGCTCTGCACTCATGAATGGATTAATGTTATTATCAAGGGAGTGAGTTTCTTATGAAAGCAAAGTTAGCCCTCTCTTGCTTTCTTGTTCACACCCTCTCTTGTCCTTCCAGCATGGGATGACGCAGTGCAAAGGCCCATGCTATATGCTGGTGCCTTGGTCTTAGACTTCCCAGCCTCGAGGACTGTGAGCCAAACAAACTTGTGTTCATCATAAATTACCCAGTCTATGGCATTCTGTTATAGCAACACAAAACAGACTAACATAGGCACTAATCCCATGACCTTATCACCTCTCAAATGCCCCACATCTTAATACCATCACACTGTATCACACTGCAGATTAGGTTTCAACACATGGATGGAGGGAAGAAGGGGCCAGGAACAAACATTGAGACCATAGCAACAATAAAACTTCCAGAAGATAATACAGAAAAACATTCTCATGATCTTCAATGAGGGAAATATTTTTAAGTAAGTTTTTTTAAAAACCATAAATATTGATAAATCATACTACATTAAAATAAGTAATAACCAGAGGGTTTACAAAGTGATTACATATAAGATTTTTATGCAAAATTTGAATTTCTTTTCTATATCCAGCAACAAACAACTGGAAAATGTAATTTGAAGAAATATACCATTTAAAATAGAATTAGAGAAAATCAAGTACCTAAGATTCATTCTACTGAGAGATGTACAAGAACACTACAGGGAAAAATAAAAACTTATTAAGAGACATGAAAAAAGATCCAAATTAGATGTGTACTATATTTGCTGATAGGACAACTTCAAAAAGATATTAATTTTCCCAAAACTGATCCACAGATTCAATGAAATTCCAAACAAAATCTCAACAGGATTTTTCACTGAACTTCACTAGCTGATTTTTAAATGTATATGGAAAAGTAAAGATTTTAGAATAGCCAGAATATTTCTGAATAAGAAAATGCAGGGGGAGACTTGCCCTACCAAATGTGAGGACTTATTATGAAGCTGTAGCAATTATAACAGTATGATCAAAAATAGACCAATAGAGCACTAAAATAGAAAATAGAGCTCAGAAACAGACCCAAGCATGTTTGAAACTTCAGCATATGAGAGAGGTGGCATATCAGATTTGTTAAAGTATAATTTTCTAACAGATTAAAAAAATTGTTTTATGCAAAAGATTTTATTCAATTCATTGATCAATGAGGAAATCTGTCAGATGCTAAAATTAGCCCAAAGAACATTTAATGAGTTAGATGTGTATAGAGGCAATGTAAAAAAAGAAATTTTAGGTAGTTTTGGGTTTATGGAAAACCAGTTCCTATTTCTCTAAGATTATTTGTTATATTAGATAGAAATTATTTGCATCTCTAGTAGAAAAAATATTTAAGTTAATCTCTCTTCCTACAGTTGTAAATTGTTCAACCACTACAGAATCAAGCCCAGAACCTCACTTGAAGGATTCCCAATAATCTCTTTCTGCTATTTCCACATTTCAACAATTATTTTGACACACGAATGGGAAGAAAAGAGACTTTAATAAAATAAAAAGAACTATTTAATAAAATAAAAAGAACCATATATAAATGGTATATATATATATACCATATATTCACATATGGTATTTCATCTCTTTTCATATGAATAACTATAAATACATATAAACTCCAGATGAAGTAAAAATTTAAGTATCAAAAACAAACTTGAACACTCTAAGTATTAAATATAGGTGAATATCTTTTAGAATGTGGGAAATTAAAGAATCCCTTTTTTATTTTTTCAAACTTTTACATTCAGAAAATACAAATTAAAGAATCTCTTTTTTATTTTTTCAAACTTTTACATTCAGAAAATACATATGCAGGTTTGTTACCCGGGTATATTGGGTAATGCTGAGGTTTGGGTTATGAATGATCCCACCACCCAGGTACTAAGCATAATAGCCAATAGTTTTTCAACCCTTGGTCCCCTCCTTCCCTTCCCCCTTTAGTGGTTCCCAGTGTCTATTGTTATCATATTTATGTCCATGAGTACCCAATGTTTAGCTCCCACTCGTGAGAACATATAGTATTTGGTTTTCTCTTTCTCCATTAATTCGCTTAGGATAATGGCCTCCAGCTGCATCCATGATGCTATACAAAGGACATGATTTCATTGTTTTTTATGGCTGCATAGTATTCCATGGTGTATAAGCGCCACATTTTTTTTTTTTACACAATCCACCATAGATGAACACCTCAGTTGATTCCATGTCTTTGCTATTATTGTGAATAGTGTTGTGATGAACACGTGAGTGCATGTGTCTTTTTAGTAGAAAGATTTGTTTTCTTTCAGATACATATCCAATAATGGAATTGCTGGGTCTATTTGTAGTTCTGTCTTAAGTTCTTTAAAACTCCCCAAACTGCTTTCCACAGTGGCTGAACTAATTTACATTCCTACCAACAGTGCGTAAGCATTCTCTTTTCTCTGCAGCCTCACCAGCATGTGCTGGTTTTTGACTTTTTAATAATAGCCATTCTAAGTTGTGCGAGATGGTATCTCTGTGGTTTTAATTTACATTTCACTGATGGTTAGTGATGTGGAGCATTTTCTCATATGTTTGTTGGACATTTGTATGTCTTCCTTTGAGAAGTGTTTGTTCATGTCTTTGGCCACTTTCTAATGGTTTTTGTTTGTTTGTTTGTTTGAGACGGAGTATCGCTCTGTCGCCCAGGCTGGAGTGCAGTGGCGTGATCTTGGCTCACTGCAAGCTCCGCCTCCCGGGTTCACACCATTCTCCTGCCTGAGCCTCCAGAGTAGCTAGGATACAGGCGCCCGCCACCACGCCCAGCTAATTTCTTTTCGTATTTATGGTAGAGATGGGGTTTCACCTTGTTAGTCAGGATCGTCTGGATCTCCTGACCTCATGATCTGCCCGCCTCGGCCTCCCAAAGTGCTGGGGTTACAAGCATGAGCCGCCGTGCACGGCCTAATGGGGTTATTTGGTTTTTGTTTATTCAATTGTTTAAGTTTCTTATAGACTCTGGATATTAGAAATTTGTCAGTTGCATAGTTGTGAATATTTTCTCCCATTCTGTAGGTGGTTTGTTTACTCTGTTGATAGCTTCTTTTGTTGTGTGGAAACTATGTAGTTTAATTTGGTCCAACTTGTCTATTTTTGCTTTTGTTGCAATTGCTTTTGAGAACTTAGTTATAAATTATTTCCCAAGGCTGATGTCCAGAGTGGTGTTTCCAAGGTTTTCTTCTAGAATTCTTCTTTTTTTTTTTTTTTAAGTTCTGGGATACATGTTGATATATTTTGACTGTGTCCCCAATCTCATCTTGAGTTCCCACATGTTGTGGCAGGGACCTGGTGGGAAGTAATTGAATCATGAGGACAGGTTTTTCCCATGCTGTTCTCCTGATAGTGAATAAGTCTCATGAGATCTGATAGTTGTAAAAACGGGAGGTTCCCTGCACAAGCTCTCTCTTTGCCTGCTGCCATCCAAGTAAGATGTGACTTGCTCCTCCTTGCCTTCTGCCATGATTGTGAGGCTTCCCCAGCCATGTGGAACTGTAAGTCCATTCATAAACCTCTTTTGTAAATTGCCCAGACTCGGGTCTGTTTTTATCAGCAGTGTGAAAATGGACTAATACACATGTGCAGGATGCACAGGTTTCTTACATAGGTAAACATGTGTCATGGTGGTTTGCTGCACCTATCAACCCACCACCTAGGTATTAAGCCCTGCATACATTAGCTATTTAGCTTCTAGGGTTCTTATAGTTTGGAGTCTTACATTTACATCTTAATCCATCTTGAGTAAATTTTTGTATATGGTGATAGGTAGGCGTCTAGTCTTTTTCTTCTGCATATGGCTAGCAAGCTATCCCAGCACTATTTATTGAATATGGAGTTCTTTCCCTATTGCTTGTTTTTGTCTACTTTGTCAAAGATCAGATGGCTGTAGGTGTGCAGTTATATTTCTGGGCTCTCTATTCTGTTCCATTTGTCTATGTGTCTGTGTTTGTACCAGTACCATGCTGTTTTGGTTACTGTTGCCTTGTAGTATAGTTTGAACTTGGGTAATGTGGTGCCTCCAGCTTTGTTCTTTTTGTTTAGGATTGCTTTGGCTAATCAGCCTCTTCTTTTGTTCCATATTATTGGTTTTTTCTAATTCTTTGAAAAATGTTATTGGTAGTTTGATAGGAATCGAATCTATAGATTGCTTTGGTCAGTATGGCCATTTTAATGATATTGATTCTTCCAATTAATGAGCATGGAATGTTTTTTCATTTGTTTGTGTCATCTATTATTTGTTTTAGCAGTATTTTATAGTTGTCCTTGTAAAGATCTTTCACCTCCTTGGTTAAATGTATTCGTAGGTATTTTGTGTGTGTGTGTGTGTGTGTGTGTGTGTGTGTGTGTGTGTTGTAAATGAGATTGCTTCTCTTTTTTTTCTGTTTTCTTTTTTTTTTTTGAGACAGAGTTTTGCTTATGTGTCCCAGGCTGGAGTGCAATGGCACAATTTCAGCTCACTGCAACCTCCACCTCCTGGGTTCAAGCGATTCTCCTGCCTCAACCTCCCAAGTAGCTGGGATTATAGGTGTGTGCCACGACGCCCGGCTAATTTTTGTATTTTTAATAGAGATGGGGTTTCACCATATTGGTCAGGCTGGTGTCAAACTCCTGACCTCCAGTGATCTACCCACCTTGGCCTTCCAAAGTGCTGGGATCACAGGCTTGAGCCACTGCACCTGGCTGGGGTTGCTTCTTGATTTGGCTCTCAGCTTGAATATTTTTGGTATATAAAACTGCTACTGATTTTTGTACATTGATTTGGTATCCTGATACTTTAGTGAAGTCAAGGATTTCTTAAACAAGACCCAAAAGTACAAACTATAAAAGATTAACAAATTTAGTATATTAAAACCATCACTTTCATTCACTGAATACATCTTAAAGAAAGTGTGACATTATAAACTGGGAGAATTACTTTCAATGGGCATAACTGTAAAAGGATTAATATTAATAATATATAAGGGTCCAGCACCATGGCTCATGCCTGTAATCCCAGTACTTTGGATGGCAAAAGCAGGAGGGTCACCTGAGTTCAGGAGTTCAGGACCAGCCTGGTCAACATGGTGAAAAATACTCTCTACTAAAAATACAAAAATTAGCCGAGTGTGGTGATGCACACCTGTAATCCCAGCTACTCAAGAGGCTGAGGCAGGAGAACTGCTTGAACCTGGAAGGCAGAGATTGCAGTGAGCTGAGATTGTGCCATTGCACTCCAACCTGGGTCCTCTGTCTCAAAAAAATAATAATAATATATAAGGAACTCCTATAATTAATAAGAAAAAGACAAATAGCCCAATTGAAAACTGGGTTAACAACATGACTAGGCATTTCACACAACGGTAAAAAACATATGGACAGTAAAAATATGAAGAGATATTCAATTTTACTGATTATCAGGAAAATAACAATCAAGACTCTAATGTTGTATCATTTTATGCCTATTTTACTGGCAAAATTAAAACAATACACTGACAGTTACAAGTGTTGATGAAGAGGTAGATCCATGGAATATCTTTAAGCTTAAGAGTGGGTGTGTAAATTGATACAATCACTTTGGAAAAACACTTGACAATATCTACTAAAGCTAAATATATATGCCAAAGTGCATTCCATCCACTATTAGGAATAGACCCAAAAGAATGTACACCAAAAAAAAAAACACATACGATAATGTACATAGCAGTACTCTCCACAATGGCAAAAACATGCTAAGGAAGCAAATGCCTTTCAAGAAATGCTAGATGGGCCGTACGTGGTGGCTCATATCTGTAATCCCAGCACTTTGGGAGGCCAAGGCGGATGGATCACTTGAGGTTAGGAGTTCGAGACCAGCCTGGCCAAAATGGTGAAACCCCGTCTCTACTGAAAATACAAAAAAAATAGCTGGGTGTTGTGGCTGGCACCTGTAATCCTCACTACTTGGGAGGCTGAGGCAGGAGAATCGCTTGAACCTAGGAAGTGGAGGTTGCAGTGAGCCGAGATCATGGCACTGCACTCCAGCCTGAGAAACAGAGTGAGACACTGTCTCAAAAAAACAAACAAACAAACAAAAAACCCTGGATAAATAAACTGGGATATATTCACATAATGGAACATTGTACAACAGTCATAAATGATGACATATAGCAACACCCAACAAATATGAATAAATCATAGCGATATTTTAAAAAGTTGTCAAAATTGTTTAAGATGATGACGCATCAAATGTTTCTAATTCCAAATGTCTTAAACTGCAATATAAGCAAAACTGGACATTTAAGCTGAGATGTAGCTGAAGAGTAGTTATGCCAGGTCACAACCTTTAGATATGCAAATTCATCTATTTTTTGAAGTATAGGAGTAGGTTGCGTGCAGTGACTCACGCCTGTATAATTCACTTATTTTTTGAAGTATAGGAGGAGGTTGCGTGCAGTGACTCACGCCTGTAATACCAGCATTTTGGGATGCCAGGGTGGGAGGATCACTTGAGGCCAGGAGTTCGAGACCAGCCTGGCCAACAGAGTGAGACACTGTCTCTACTTAAAACAAAAACAAAAATAATTATGTAGATGTCGTGGCACACACCTGTAGTCTCAGCTACTTGGGGGACTGAGACAGGAGGATTACTTGAGCTCACGAGTTTGAGGCTGCAGGGAGCCATGATCATGCCACTGCACTCCAGCCTGGGCAACAGAGAAAGACCCCATCTCTAAAAAAAAATTAAATGTACACTTATCATATGAGCCAGTGATTCTACTCCTGGAAATTTATCCAAGAGAAATAAAGACATGTGTCCACAAAAAGACTTGGAAAAAAATCATGCTAATATCCCATCTCAGCCTCCTAAGTAGCTGTGACTACAGGCACATGGCACCATGCCCAGCTAATTTTTGCATTTTTATAGAGACAGGAATTCACCATGTTGCTTAGGCTGGTCTCAAACGTCTGAGCTCAACCGATTGGCCTGCTTTGGCCTGACTCAAATGTTTATCAGCAGAAAGCCAGGCGTGGTGGTTCACGCCTGTAATCCCAACACTTTGGGAGGCTGAGGCAGGTGGATCACAAGGTCAGGAGTTCAAGACCAGCCTGGCCAACATAGCAAAACCTCGTCTCTACTAAAAATACAAAAATTAGCTGGGCATGGTGGCACACGCCTGTAATCCCAGCTACTCAGGAGGCTGAGGCAGGAGAATTGCTTGAACCCGGGAGGCGGAGGTTGCAGTGAGCCAAGATCATGCCACTGCACTCCAGCCTGGGCGACACAACAAGACTCTGTCTCAAAAAAGAAAAAAAAAAAAAAGTAAAAGGAGATGGTACTTAGAAAGTTCCTGGTCCAGGAATTTCATCTAATGGGTAATCAAAAATGTTGGCTCTTTAAATCAAAGCAAAAAAAAATTTTTTTCATGTTGGTTCCTTCTCTGTCTCTCTCCCACTCATTCTTTCTCTTTCATCCTAAATACAGAAACTTTTACCCTCTTCAGCACCTTGCTGGTATCTTTGTAGAAGATTTTAAAGGATATGTGCCCTGGAGAAGACAACAGTTTCTGGATTCTAACTGATTTTGCTTTAAAGAAATTTTTTGTGCCTCACTGCTGTGAGGAATGGGAGTCTATTCTAGTCAGCTATGGAAAGAAACAAAATTGAACTTATAGAATAAGCTGATGAAATCATTGGTTTAGGCAATGGCAGTCTATAGTATGCCGAGCAACACCTCCCTGGTGTGGCAGCAATATGGTCCTATACAGCCCTTGCAGATTTAAAGCATCAAACAAAAGACCAACAGATATTTACAGATTCTAAAATGATACTACTCAGAAGGATGAAGGGGGAGGATCACTTGAGGACAGAAATTTAAGACCAGCCTGGGCAACATAGTGAGATCTTATCTTTAAAAAAAGAGGCCAGGCGCAGTGGCTCATAGTGAAACCCCGTCTCTACTAGAAACACAAAAATTAGCCAGGTATGGTGGTGGGCGTCTGTAGTCCCAGCTACTCGGGAGGCTGAGGCAGGAGAATCGCTTGAACCTGGAGGGCAGAGGTTGCAGTGAGCCAAGACTACACCACTGCACTCCAGCCTGGGTGACAGAGTGAGACTCTGTCTCAAAAAAAAAAAAAAAAAAAGAAGAAGGCTGGGCACAGAGGTGGCTCAGGCCTGTAATCCCACCACTTTGGGAGACCGAGGAGGGTAGAACGGCTGAGGTCAGGGTTAGAGACCAGCCTGGCCAACATGGTGAAACCCCATCTCTGCTAAAAATACAAGAAGTAGCCAGGCATGGTGGCAGGCACCTGTAATCCCAGCTACTCAGGAGACTGAGGCAGGAGAATCACTTGAACCTGGGAGGCAGAGATTGCAATGAGCTGAGATGGTGCCACTGCACTCCAGCCTGGGCAACAAGAGCGAAACTCAGTCTCAAAAAAAAAAAAAGAAGAAGAAGGTCAGGCACAGAGGTGGCTCAGACCTGTAATCCCAGCCCTTTGGGAGGCTGAGGCAGGTGGATCACCTGAGGTCAGGAGTTCAGGACCAGGTTGGCCAACATGGTGAAATCCCGTCTCTATTAAAAATACAAAAAGTAGCTGGGCGTGGTGCTGGGCACCTGTAATCCTAGCTACTCGGGAGGCTGAGGCAGGAGAATCACTTGAACCTGGGAGGTGGAGGTTGCAGTGAGCCAAGATCATGTCACTGCACTACAGCCCAGGCGGCAGAGTGAGACTCCGTCTCAAAAAAAAAAAAAATTAGTCCGGTGTGGTGTTGCATGACTGTAGTCCCAGCTACTGGGGAGGCTGGGCAGGAGGATCCCTTGAGCCCAGGGGTTCATTACACTGAGTTACAATTTCACAACTGCACTCCAGCCTGCATGACAGAGCAAGACTCCATTTCTAAAATAAAAATAATAATAACGAATTAAGCCCTCTATTTTCCTGTGTTCAAATGCTTTCAAAATGTTCTTGTCAACAGCTTTCTCAATAAATAATGTTTTCAACTTCAAGCTCTTGACAGTTTGGTTTCATTCACTTTTGGTTTTCCCCCATGTGCTGTCCTGAGATTGAGTAGTCCATCATCTCAGTGTTTCAGTCTAGTAAATGCTAAGTCCCTTTATTTGCAGGCCTAACACTCCCGATCAGGAGCCTGGATGTTGCAAGGACCACTGGAATGAGAACAGCAGCAATGAAAATAGGAAGGCATCTCTGGAAAAAGTGTGACTCCTTGGGGTGACCGAGGCACTCATTCCATAGTGGGTTGAGATTGTGCTCCCTGAAGATTTGCCAGGAAGACCAACATACTCTTCAGGCCCCCAGAGTCATAGTAATTCCCATTCTAGCTGATTATCTGGCAAAACAACAAGGGTGAGATGTTTGTTCCTCATGTGTACAGCCTCCCCTTGAGTCCTCAGATGCCTGGAGATGACTTATACCTCAAGTCCCCAGCCTTCAAGGTCCTGCACCATCAAAACCATCCACAGTCAGCTATCTGTGCCCTTTTTACACATTAATTCATTTGGTACTTGCAACACTTCGGTGCTTATTTTATACATGAGATTATCTTCTAGACCGACCTGCATTTCATTGACATTGTATTATGAAAACAACTATCCAACTGGGAACTTTTCACTAGGACAAGAAGGATTATTTTAGTGATTAGATAACTGTAAACCAGCTAGTCTTTGTGTAAATACAGATCAAAAATAGAAAAAAAGAAGTTAAGCTTTCAATATCAGCCAGGAGAGGGTTTTGTCTGTTTGTTTGTCTGTTGCTCAGGCTGGAGTGTGGTGGAGCAATCTCGTCTCAATGCAACCTCCGCCTTCCAGGTTCAAGCAATTCTCCTGCCTTAGCCTCCTGAGTAGCTGAGATTACAGGCATGCACCACTACACCTGGCTAATTTTTGTATTTTTAATAGAGACAGGGTTTCACCATGTTGGCCAGGCTGGTCTCAGACTAACCAGGAGAAAGTTTAATAAATATTCTTGCCTGAAGGTTGCCCCCACTGGATCAGATGCTGATCTATCCTGCCTTACAGAAATTCAGGAAATGAGCTTCACTTATTGCATCTCCCAACTCCTCTATCTTCACCGCTCCCCATCTCTACCCTTCCCTCCCTCATCTCCTAGGAAGATTTACCTTCAGTCTTGCCCAAAAGCAGACCTACTAATTCCAGGCAGGCCTGAGGATTCTTCTCGGCACAGGCATCCACATAATGCAATTAGGTTTAGTTAAGGTCTCAAAACCTAGCATCCCCTGCAATTATAACAAGGCAGAGCATGTGCACTTACAGGCCAATTACTCTCAAGAAACTTTACAGATATTGTCTCATTTTTTCAACATTGTATTGAAAGAGGTAGGGGCCGGGTGCGGTGGCTCACACCTGTAATCCCAGCACTTTGGGAGGCCAAGGTGGGTGGATAACTTGAGGCCAGGAGTTCAAGACCAGCCTGGCCAACATGGCAAAACCCATCTCTGCTAAAAAGAAAATACGAAAATTAGCCAGCTGTAGTGGCACACGCCTGTAGCCCCAGCTACTCGGGAGGCTAAGGTATGGCAACTGCATGAGTCTGGGAGGTGGAGGTTGCAGTGAGCCAAGATCCCACCACTGCACTCCAGTCTGGGTGACAGAGTGAGACTCTGTCTCAAAAAAAAAAAAAAAAAAAAGAAGTAGGAAGTCACCATTTTCCTGATGTTTTTCACCCAGAGGTTAAGAAATGGATCATACAAAGAGTGAATGACAGAGTCAGGAAATAGTGAGACCCTCAGAGCCATTCTGTTCATTTGCTCTTCACATAGAGACAGAATAGAAAGGAGCAACATGATATAAACCAGCACAGAGTCGTAACTTTCTTGCCTCAGAAAAGTCTAAGTTTAACAACTGCCTGTTATAGAAATCTTGATGAGTCACCTGGGTCTGCTATTCTAAATTTCGAAAAAGAGGTAAGAAATCTGGTATAGAGGAAGGAGGTATTATTGCATATAGCAAGTTAGCAAGGTATCTTGGTCTGTTTTGTACTGTATAACAGAAGACCATAGATTGGGCAATCTATAAAGAAAATAAATTTATTTTCTCACAGCTCAGGAATCTAGGAAGTATAAGATCTGGGTGCCAGTATCTGGCAAGGGCCTTCATGCCATGTCATACCATGGCAGAAGGGTAAAGAGAGAGAGAGTGCAAGAGGGGGCCAAACCCAGTTATAAGGAGCCCAGCCCCAAGATAACAAACGCACTCCCTAGATAATGGCATTAATCCATTCATGAGGGTGGAGCCCTTGTGACTTAAACACTTCTTAAAGCTCCCAATACTGCTGCACTGGAGATCAACATATGAACTTTGGGGGATACATTCCAACCATAACACAAGGCTTTGTAGAAAAAGACTTTTGTAGCCAGAAAGAACCTTAGCTATTAAAGGTCTAATAACCTTTTCATTTCACAGAAGATACAAATGAGGCTAGGTCAAGGTCACGCACCATGGTTATGACAGGAGTGTTGGGTATCCTGACTCCCAAACCAGTGTTTTTAGTTCTTTCTATACAGCACAAATGGTCCACTGACTCCAGCTTCTAAACAAAGTACAGATGTATCCTGCACATCAATTGTTCACAAATGATTTTCCACCGTAATGGCTCTTGAAAATACCTTCTTTTGGCCCGAGCACCATGGCTCACACCTGTAATCCCAACACTTTGGGAGGCCAAGGCAGGCAGATCACCTGAGTTCGGGAGTTTGAGATCAGCCTGACCAACATGGGGAAACCCCATCTCTACTAAAAATACAAAATTAGCTGGGCGTGGTGACGCATGCCTGTTATCCCAGCTACTCAGGAGGCTGAGGCAGGAGAATCGCTTGAACCTGGGAGGCAGAGGTTGCGGTGAGCCGAGATCGCGCTATTGCACTCCAGCCTGGGCAATGAGCAAAACTCCATCTCAAAAGAAAAAAGAAAGAAAAAAAAATACCTTCTTTCTCAGTTATGCAGTAAAGCAGTAAGTCAGCAGGCCCAGGTGGTTCAGGCACTATACATTCCAAAGAAAGTCCTGTCTTCAGGAGGACTGGCCCTTGACTCACTCCAAAAAGATAAACTCTGAGCCCTCAGAATAACAAGCCTATTAAGAATGTTTTTCTATTGCTGAAGCCTTGGGTCATTTTGTGTCAATGTGAGTTCTGAGGAGCAGTGTCTGAGGAGCTAAGGTCAGTGGGTGCTGCATGTCTATGTGACTGACCCCAGTAAAAACCCTAAACGCCAAGGCTTGGGTTAGTTTCCCTGATTAACAACACTTTGCACGCGCTGTCACACATCCTTGCTGGGGAAGTAGGCAGTGTCCGCGTGAGTCCACTGGAGAGGACAACTGGAAGTTTCTACCCAATATTTCCTGGATTCCACCCTATGTGCCTTTTCCCTTTGCCAATTTTAACCTGTATCCTTTCACAGTAATAAACCATATCGGTGAGTATAATAGCTTTTCTGAGTCCTTTGAGACCTTCTAGTAAATCACTGAGTCTGAGAGTGGTCTTAGGAACCCCCAGGATATCAATATACATTTTTTTTGCTCTAAAACACTCTAAATAAATACACTATCAGAATTGATCTTTCAACACTACAACTTCAGGCAAAGAGACACTCACCAATTTACGAAACAAAACAGAAGACATATAGGACAAAAGTGAACTGTGTTTGGATGAACTCAAAATGTTTGTTTTGGGTACATGCACCAACTGAGTAGGAATAAAAGGAAACATCTTGAGAGACTTCATTCTGTGTGGATGAATGAGTACCATTTCCATGAGTTTAGCCTTTATGATGCCCTGAAGAAGTTTTCCTGTACTGTAACTTTATTTTTAACCGTAGTTTGAGTGCAAAGCAGTAATAATCCCCAGAAAAGGTGAAAATTGGTCAAGAAAATGGTACAGAAAGAATACACTTTGCGAAGAATGATGCTCTCAGACCTCTCCTATCAACCAACACTCCACCACTGGCAAGTTCAAAAAACTTGTGTTTGTGATGTGGCATAGTGTGCACAATATTTTTTCATATGCTTTCTGTTTTATAGTAAAGAATTTGACTGGCTTTTTTCTCTGGTTCCTAGGAGGCAGACTCAAAATGATTGGAATTCCCTAACTAACAGGGATATCTTTGTTTTTCATGAGCCTCTTGGATCACACCTGAATTTATGCTGGAAGATGAGATGACTCAAGATGGAGGCCAGTTACCAGCAAGACCAACCATGTGATTAGATAGTTGGTGCTTTGAGTCAGCCTGACCTCCAGAGTAAGGGGTAGGGGTGGAGATTTAGTTCAATCACTTGCCCAGTGATTCAATCAATTATACATATATCATAAAACCCCAATAAAAACTTTAGATACTGAAGCATGGTGAAGCATCCTGGCTGGTGAACATATCAATGTGTTGAGAGGGTGACACACCCTGATTCCACAATGCAGGACATAAAAGCTTCGCATCCAGGGCCCTCCTAGACCTTACTTTATGTGTCTCTCCATTGGCTGGTCCTAACTTGTATCTCATAATACAACACAATTGTAAATACAGCATTTTCCTGAGTAATGTGAGTCATTCTAGCAAAACGGCAAACCTGAAGGAAACCCCTGAGTTTTTTTGGTTTTGTTTTGTTTTATTGAGACCAAGTCTCACTCTGTTGCCCAGGCTGAAGTGCAGTGGCACCATCTCAGCTCACTGCAACCTCTGCCTCCCAGGTTCAAGCAATTCTTGTGCCTCAGCCTCCCAAGTAACTGGGATTACAGGCGACGGCCACCATGCCCTGCTAATTTTTGTATTTTTAGTAGATATGGGGTTTCACCATGTTGACCAGGCTGCTCTCGAACTCCTAACCTCAGGTGATCCACCTGCCTCAGCCTCCCAAAGTGCTGGGATTACAGGTGTGAGCCACCACGCCCGGCCAAACCCCTAGATTTGTAGCCAATTGACTGGGGACTCCCAAAGTGTGACTGGCATCAAAAGTGAGGACAACCTCGTTTGGGATCATGCCCTTTAACTTGTGGGGTCTTCTCTAACCCTAGTTAGTGCAAGAATTGAATTTCAATATACCAGTTGGGGTTAGAATACTTTCGAATTATTGTACATTACTTTTATTAGCTTTTTTTCAGTTTAACTAGTATATTCTTCTTTTTGTGAAAAGTACTCAAGTACCTTGTAGTGTCATAGAAAAAAAAATTTTTTTCTGAAAACTTAATGGAATTTTTTCACTTAATAGCTTTTAACTTGGTGGTGGAGTTTTCAGGAACAAATTAAAGTCATTAACAAGGAGCAAGTGTATTTAGAAAAATCTATAATGAAGGACAC
Source organism: Papio anubis (assembly GCF_008728515.1). NCBI lineage: Eukaryota > Metazoa > Chordata > Mammalia > Primates > Cercopithecidae > Papio > Papio anubis. The sequence goes on along the minus strand of NC_044982.1, from coordinate 56,870,600 downwards.
AAATGAGAAATGGTCATTGTCATCATGCTTTGCTCCCTTGGCAGTAAAGAAGCTATGGCGCTCAGAAATCAGATATTGAAGTCTCCTGACCATGTAGAAAATTTTAAAGAAAATTGTGTTTAAAGAGATTACCCTGGCCTGGCATGGTGACTCATGCCTGTAGTCCTAGCATTTTGGGAGGCCAAGGCAGGTGGATCTGTTGAGCCCAGGAATTTAAAGCCAACCTGGGCAACATGGCAAAACTGTATCTCACCAAAAATACAAAAATTAGCCAGGCTGGTGATGCATGCCTGTGGTCCCAGATACTTGGGAGGCTGAGATGGGATGATTGCATTGAGCCTGGGAGGTTGAGGCTGCAGTAAGCCAAGATCACACTACTTCACTCCAGCCTGCATGACACAGTGAGACCCTGTGAAAGAAGAGAGAGAGAGAGAGAGAGAGAGAGAAAGAAAATTACCAAAAGAAAATACAAAAAATAAAAAAAAAAATAGGCCAGGCATGGTGGCTCATGCCTGTAAACCCAGCACTTTGGGAGACCAAAGCAGACGGATCACTTGAGGTCAGAGGTTTGCCAACATGGCAAAACCCCGTCTCTACTAAAAATATAAAAATTAGCTGGGTGTAATAGTGCACACCTGTAATCCCAGCTACTCCGGAGGCTAAGGCAGGAGAATCTCTTGAACCCAGGAGGCAGAGGCTGCAGTGAGCCAAGATCGCACCACTGCACTGCAGCCTGGACGACAGAGCTAGAATCAAAAAAAAAAAAGAGAAAGGTGACTTCTCCCCAAGAGTCCTGACAACACCAACAATTAAACCACACTGGGCAGAGGACTATTCAGAATTTCAGAAGCTATACTTAACAGAACTGGCCTAAGACAAAATTATACAATGGTAAAGTTTGGCTCCTATATCCTTTTTACATTGGGTCAGCACCCCTTGGATTTCTCAAGCATGTCAGCACTATTGGAGTGGACCATCTTTTGGCCTCGGTTCCAAATATGCATTAGTTTTTATAAACCCTATCTTTTTGTCGTTGTCTGAATATGTCATCTGTGCTAGAGGCCCACACTTAGTCTTCATGAATGTTAATAAGAGTTAATTACCATCAAAGGAAGAACAGATGCACAAGTGTCATCATGAAATGGGAAGTGTGGGTGTGTGAAAAGAAAATCCAGGGTGAATCAGAACTCAGTCTATGAAATTCAACTAAATAGACTGCCAAGAGACAAGTTTCTTTTCTTTTTATTTTAGCCTCTTATTGATTTGTCTGTGCTGCCAGGAATTTCATCACTCCATCAACTTGTCCCTTAATATGCGATCTTGTTATTATTTAGGAAATGAAATGAAAACCTCCTTTGGCATTAAAATAATGAGATATTACTCTTTGTGGGCAACTGTTAGGGGTTTTAGTAACCCACATATCTTTGGTTCCCTGGGTAAAGGCTTATTGATTTTTCTAGCACTTGCTGTTAATGCTTGATGTTTGGCAATGGAGTCTCAGTCTACACGAGGGAGCTGTTTACATGGTCAGCATAATTATTATTGGGTTGTACAATGTACATGAAGCTACTGGAACTTATACTCTTACAACACTATTATTAAACTAAACCATTTTTTTTTTATTTCATTGCTGTTACAGTTAAGGTCATAAACACACCTACGATGATCCCATTCGAACCTAGATTACATACAGTAAGAAGTTACAAAGTCAGCTCCCGAATACGGGCCTGTCCTAAAATGTGTTCAGAGAGACCAGAGGGATCCTGCATTACTGGTGGTAGAATCACTGTAAGATACAAGCAGGAAAAAGGTGTGATTTTTCTCTTAACACCAGTCTCTTTCTCTCCCTGCTTCTCCAGATACTTCACTTTCCTGCCTTTTTTCCAGACCTTAGCAACTCTAGCCCATAGTCTCTATCAATGGAAATGTAGTCCCTTTCCTATTTGTCAGTGATGTTATGTAAGTATTTCAAGGTTATCTGAATTAATCAAGGTTTTACAATAAACCTTTAGTGGCAGCCTGCTGGGTCTGGTGAGCTGACTCGGAACAAAGCACTGGTGAGGAGGGGTCACCCACGAAGAAATTGGAAGGCCTGAGGAAAGAACAGAAATCAAGGAAGATGGCCAGATTGTATATGTCCAAAGTGAAGGCAAAGTTGGTCATTTAGGCTTAGAGCACAGCTTCCTGAAATGTGTCCTTTGGACCCTTGGAACAGGGTCCACTTGAGGTCCACACCAGCCACTTCTAGAGCCAGAGACTTTGAGTCCTTGCCCCAGGATCAGTGGTTCTCAAACTACACAGCTATACGGGCAGCCAGGGGTCTCTTTCTTTTTCTTTTTTTTCTTTTTTGAAACGGAGTCTCGCTCTGTCGCCCAAGCTGGAGTGCAGCAGCGCGATCTCCGCTCACTGCAAGCTCTGCCTCCCGGGTTCACGCCATTCTCCTGCCTCAGCCTCCCGAGTAGCTGGGATTACAGGCACCTCCCACCATGCCTGGCTAATTTTTTTGTATTTTTAGTCGAGACAGGGTTTCACTATGTTGGCCAGGCTGGTCTTGAACTCCTGACCTCAGGTGATCCACCCGCCTCAGCCTCCCAAAGTGCTGGGATTACAGGTGTGAGCCACTGTACCTGGCATCAGGGATCTCTTTCTAAGGGGCCTAATAGGAGCAATGAAGTGGGTGAGTGAAAGAAGAAGGGGAAGGCATTATAGTTCTACAGGCCTTCAATATTTCTGTCCCATAAACTAATAATGGGAATCCACCATTTGTTTATAGCAGTCAGAAGGTCTAGTCTAGAATCTGCTCAAAGTGTGGTCACCATCGACATACATAATAGGCTGAATTTAACAAAAGGAGTTTCACCAAAGGAAGCCAGTTCTGGCTTCTCTAAATTATTTCCTGGCTGAGCACAGTGGCTCACCCCTGTGATCCCAACACTTTGGGAGGCCAGGGAGGGAGGATTGCATGAGCCCAGGAGTTCCAGACCAGCCTGGGCAACATGGTGAGACTTCCATCTCTATGGAAAATTTTATAAAAATTAGCTGGGCATTGTGGTGCACACTTACGGTCCTAGCTACTTGGGGTCTGAGGTAGGAGGATTACTTGAGCCCAGGAGGTTGAGGTTGCAATAAGCCATGTTTGTGCCACTAAACGCCAGTCTGGGTGACAGAGCAAGGCCATGTCCAAAAAAAAAAAAAAAAATTTCTAATTTAGCAAATGACTTTATGTTCAAGACATTAAATGATAATTACCTCATCTAGATTAAGCTTGTGACTTTCTGCCTCCATTCTTTTAAAATTCTAAAAGATAGAAGATAACTGGAACTAGCACACATAATCTAGGCTAATTTTTGGACCCTGTATAGCCTTGATTCCTACACACACATATTACAAACTGAGCCTTTTATGTTCTACATTAACCTTCCTGAGAAACAGCTAATAGTACAGCCTTTTTTTTTTTTTTTAAGTGGTACAAACACGACTCATTGAAACCTGGACCTCTTGGGCTCAAGTGATCCTCTCACCTCAGCCTCCTGAGTAGCTGAGACTACAGACATGCACCACTACGCCTGGCTAATTGTTTTGGGGTACTTTTGTTTAATTTTGGTAGATATGGGGTCTCCTGATGTTGCCCAGACTGATCTGGAACTCCTGGCATCAAACGATCCTCCTGCCTCAACCTCCCAAAAGGCTAGGATTACAGGCATGAGCCACTGTGCCTGGCCTCTTTTTTTCAATTTTTGTGGATATTGAGGAAAGTAAAATACTTTATTATACCCTTCTTAATCGTACTACTAGAAGTGCTTTTTCGCTGCCTACCTAAAAACCCAAATCCCTAATATACCAATTACCATTAAAGATAGTTTTAAAGAATGATGTCCTAGCAGAGGTTACGCAAGCAGTCTGCTTTAAAACTGTTGAAGGCCGGGCATGGTGGCTCATGCCTTGATTACGGTTTGTGGGCTCTGTGTCCCCACCGAAATCTCATCTTGAAATGTACTTCCATAATCCCCACATGTTGTGAGAGGGACCCGGTGGGAGATAACTGAATCATGGGAGTGTTTCCCCCATACTTTCTCGTGGTAGTGAATAAGTATCATGAGAATTGATGGTTTTATAAGGGATTTCTGCTTTCATGTCTTCTTCATTTCTCGCTTGCCGCTGCCATCTAAGAAGTGCCTTTCGCCTTCCACCATAATTGTGAGGCATCCTCAGCCACTTGGAACTGTGAGTCCAATAAACCTATTTTTTTTTTCCCAGTCTTGGGTATGTCTTTATCAGCAGTGTGAAAATGAACTAATACACACCTGTGATCCCAGCACTTTGGGAAGCTGAGGTGGGAGGATCCCTTGAGGTCAGGAGTTCGAGACCAGCCTGGCCAACATGGTAAAACTCCATCTCTACAAAAATTAGCCAGATGTGGTGGTGGGCACCTGTAATCCCAGCCACTTGGGAGGCTGGGGCAGGAGAATCGCTTGAACCTGGGAGGTGGAGGTTGCAGTGAGCTGAGCTTGCATCCACTGCATTCCAGTCTGAGCAAGACTTCATCTCAAAAACAATACATAATAAAATTTAAAAAAATAAAACTGTTGGGGGCATTAGCCACACAAATAACTGTCTAAAAGGCAGGGTCTCTGGTTTTTGTTGTTTTTGTTTTTACAGTTTTATTGGTTTTATTTAAATCCCAATAAAACAAACACATTCGCTGTCTATTCACTTTCTGCACTGTGTAGGCTGGCACTGGCATTGGTGACTCTGATGACCACCTGAGCTGCTCTTTCTAAGACGGCTTTGCAGTTCTTGGAGGAAACATCATGAGTGATCTCAACACAGTAAGATTTGTTACACATCAGCAGTACTTCTAGTTCCTTAACATTGTGGACCAGGAACTTCCAGAAGCCACTGGTCAGTATGTGCTTTGTCTTTTTTTTTTGTTTCTCCCATAACCAATGTTGGGCATAGATCTGGCCCTCGAACCTTCTATGAACCATGTTGCCAATACCTCTGTGTTTCCACCAGTTACACTTAATTTTGACATATCAGTCTGACTGGTGCCCAGTGAACTTCTTGGTGCTCTTTTTGACGATCTTGGGCTTCACAAGGGGTCTGAGGATGGCCATGATGGAGGAGATGGGTGTCACCTCCATAGGCTAGTGCCAAAGAAAAGAGCTCAGGTCTTTCTGTAATGGTAAAAGAGGACCCACAAAAAGTGAAAAAGCAATGATGCCCAACCAAATTCAATAAATTTTTACTGCATGCCTGCCCTGTGAAACATGTTATGTCACTATCAGGATCTAGATTGAGTGGAATTAATTCAGAGAACACCAAAGATCACTCTAAATCATGTCTTAGAGAAACAGTTGAAATAATCAGAGATGGTTATACTGGAAATAAGAAGATTCTAGGAATATATGAGAGCCTTCATGCCTAAATATTCAGCCCCCTTTTTTTTTTTTTTTTTTTTTTTTTTTTTTTTCAGAGATTACACTTGGTTTGTACAGGACAACACAGAATTAGTATCAATGAGTATCAGTCAAAATCAGTAGAATGAAATCATAGCAACCTAAGAAAAACTTTACTATCAAAGCAATCTAAAAATAGAATGAGCTGTTTTAGGAGGAGCAGAAGCCTCGCTAGCAATATTGGTACCAGGGACATTATATACTGCAGTCTCTGGATACTCAATCTCTAAATGAGTCTTAATCAGACACTGCTGCAAATCAAATCTTAAATCACATCACCCAAAGTCAAATGCTGCTAACATAATGACATGTTTCCTTCTGATTTTTTTCCCTGTGTAGTTTAACATAATAAAATTGTAGCACATATACAATCTTTCACTTTTTATAAAAAATTATTTCTTTCGGCAATTTTGTAGACTACCAATATTTACCAAAGCTTTCACTTTTTTTTTTTTTTTTTTTTTTTTTGAGACAGGGTCTCACTCTGTCTCCCAGGCTGGAGTGCAGTGGCATGATCTTGATTTACTGCAACCTCCCTTTCCCAGGTTCAAGCGATTCTTGTGCCTCAGCCTCCCAAGTAGCTGGGATTACAGGCGCACACCACCACGCTCAACTGATTTTTGTATTTTTAACAGAGATAGGGTTTCACCATGTTGACCAGGCTGGTCTCGAACTCCTGGCCTTGTGATCCACCCGCCTTAGCCTCCCAAAGTGCTGGGATTACAGGTGTGAGCCACCACGCCCAGTCAGCTTTCACTTTTTGTTGAACATTTACAGTTTAGTGGTAAGAGCAGTTTTCAAGACACACTACCTGGTTGAATCTCTCTTACTTGTGCCTCAGTCACCTCACTTGTAAAATGGGAACTGTACCTCAGGGAGTTGTTGTATTAAAGGAGATTCCATAGCCAAAATGTTTGTGTTCCCCATAAAATCCACATGTTGAAACCCTAGCCTATGGGTTCTAGGAGGTGGGGCATTTTGGACAGAGATTAGGCCATGAGAGGTCAACCCTTATGGGATTAGTCCCCTTATAAAATAAGCCCAGGAAAGCTCATTTGCCCTATCCACCATGTAAGGACACAATGAGAAGGCACCATTTATGAGTCAGGAAACAGCTCTCATCAGACATGAAATCTACCAGCACCTTCATCTCGGACTTCCCAGCCTCCAGAACTGTGAGAAATAAATGTCTGTTATTTAAGCCACTCAGTCTACTCGATTTTGTTACAGTGGCCCAAAGACACTAAGACAGAATCCAAACCTAAGAATATATCCTCTGCCAGAGTAGTGGCTCACACATGTAGTCCCAGCAAGAGGATCACTTGAGGCCAGAAGTATAAGGCCAACCTGGGCAACACTGCAAGACCCTGTCTCTACAATAAATTTTGAAAAAGAAAGAATAGATCCTCTATGTTCCAATGGTTGTTTGGGCCTCTCCTATAGCACCTACTATCTTTTGCCATCAACACTTATTGAGCTTTTACTAGGCAATTTAGTTCAATTTCCCAACAAATGAGGACCTATTAATCTACAAGGCATCTTGCTATGCGCTTGGTATACATGTAAATATGAAAGGAAACATTTACTCCTGCCCTCAAGTAACTAAGTGATCTTTGGGAATAAGAGATGCACAGTCCTTTAACCTTACAATAAGTGTGTTATGGATATTAAGAGCATAAGCACTGATGTCAGACAGACCCAGTTCCAGTCATTTTGTCTCTTTCGTTGGGAGACCTTGAAAATTACTTAATCTCTAAGCCTCAGTTTCCTTGGTTATGTAATGATGATAACATCTACTGAAAAGTACTCCAAGACTTGAAAAAGGCAATGTGCATAAAGCACTTAGCATAATGTCTGGCACATGACAAATTTTAAAACAGAATATTTATCAAGTAAGCATTATTCAACCCCTACTAGAAAAGCCAGACCACCTATCCACAGCAGCCTTCCCACTTACTACCACCATGTACGCACAGGGATAGGACTGGCTAGGAGGTGTTTCCCTTCCATTACCTAAGGCACTGCACGTCTCTTACGGAATTTACACCAGGCCATCCCACTAGACCAGAGCCCAGCTCATCCAAGAGACTCTCATGACCAAATCAAACACATCTCACACCCTTGTGGACCTAACTTACCACTACATATGTAAGCTTCTCTCAACATCTCCCAAACTTTTTTTACATTTGCTTAGCTGACACAGCTTCTCATCTACTCTATCTGCAATACCAGCTCATCCCATTACCAATAAATGTTTTTTACATCCTCAACCTCATCTCCCAATATTCTTCCCACCTCCTTACCCAGACTGAAACCTGGTTCTTTCCTAGACTCTTCCCCAACACCAACTTTATCATCACATACACCTGGGGTTCAGGGTTAGGCGCATAGGTGGATTTACTATGAAGCTTATGAAACTTAAGCTCCAGTGTCCCTATCTTCTACAAGCTCCTTCTAAGGGAAACATACTAGGAATGCATTCAATTATGTTTTCAAAAAATTGGCGGCCAGGTGCAGTGGTTCATGCCTGTAATCCTAGCACTTTGGGAGGCTGAGGCAGGTGGATCACCTCAGGTCAGGAGTTCGAGAGCAGCCTGGCCAACATGGTGAAACCCTGCCTCTACTAAAAATACAAAAAATCAGCCAGACGCTGGCAGATGCCTGTAATCCCAGCTACCTGGCAGGCTAAGGCAGGAGAATTGCTTGAACCCGGGAGGCAGAGGTTGCAGTGAGCTGGAATCATGCCACTGCACTCCAACCCAGGCAACAGAGCAACACTCCATCTCAAAAGGAAAAAAAAAAAGGCTGGGCGCGGTGGCTCATGCCTACAATCCCAGCACTTTGGGAGGCTGAGATGGGCAGATCACCTGAGGTCTGGAATTCGAGAACAACCGTTGACCAGCATGGAGAAACCCCGTCTCTACTAAAAATACAAAACGAGCCGAGCATGGTGGCACATGCCTGTAATCCTAGCTACTCAGGAGGCTGAGGCAGGAGAATTGCTTGAACCCAGGAGGCGGAGGTTGCAGTGAGCCAAGATCACACCACTGCACTCCAGCCTGGGCAACATGAGCGAAACTCCATCTCAAAACAAACAAACAAACAAACAAACAAAAATTGGCAAAGATAATTTAGCTGCAGCCAGTTAAGATGCTCATTCCAGCTTCTCTTCTGTCACAGTTCCCCTCCTCTCAGATGAAACTGGGGTTACCAATTCTGTCTTAATCAGAGGCACACAATATAGTTGATCACTCACTCTCTGCTTAAAACAGATTCTATTTGGATGTATAAGACATGTCTCAAAGTCAACATGTCCAAACTGAACTTTCTATTCTTCCCAAATCTGGGAAGACCTATCTCAACAGTAATTCTATCCTTCCAGTTGCTCAGGCCAAAATCCTTGGAGTCATTCTTAGACTGAGTCTCATTCTGTTGCCCAGGTAGAGTGCAGTGGCACAAGCCTCCCAAGTAGCTAGGCATGCACAACCACACCCGGCTAATTTTCTCTTTTAAATTTTTGCTATACTCCCGCCTAGGCCTCCCCAACTGCTGGGATTACAGGAGTGAGCCACTACGCCCAGCCCCTAGGAGTCATTATCTACTCCTATCTCCCATATCGGTTCCTTCAACAAACCTTGTCTCCCACGGTAAGGCTGGTTGCAGTGGCACTCGCCTGTAATCCACTTTGGGAGGCCAAGGCAGGCTGATCACTTGAACCCAGGAGTTCAAGACCAGCCTGGACAACAAACCCCGTCTCTACTAAAAACACAAAATATTATCCTGGCATGGTGGTGTACACCTGTAGTCCCAGCTGCTCAAAAGGCTGAAGTGGAAGGATAGCTTGAGCCCAGGAGATTGAGGCTGCAGTGCACCACTGCACTCCAGCCTGGGTGATAGAGCAAGACCCTGTCTAAAAAAAAAAAAGTAGTGACTATCTCAGCCACTCCCATCTATCCTAATGCAAGCCAAAATCACTTGCCTAGACTATTGCAATAGCTTTATTTCTACCTCTGCCTCACTGAAATATGTTTGGTTCTTAAGAACTTAGTTCACTGCTGGGCACAGTAGTGCACACCTGTTGTCCCAGCTATTTGGGAGGCTGCAGGAGGATCACTTGATCCCAAGAGTTCAGACTAACCTGGACAGCACAGTAATACCCCACCTCTACGAAAATAAGTTTCCAAATGGATGCTAATCTCACAATATCTAACTATAACCTACAAGGCTACCACAGACCCTGACCGACTTTCTCACTCTTCATCCACAACTTTGCTATTTCTGATTCCATTCAGGAATTCTCTTCCCCACACAATCTATGCTATCACGTCTATTAAGTTCAAAAGCCAAATAATAAGTATGGCTTTCTTCTCTGACCTCAACATCTAGCACATATACCTCTTTTACCCTGCTTTTCTTCAAATACCACACATTATCATGTATTGCTGCTCTATCAACACATAAATTCAATAGAGAACTTTTCATTCACTACAGAATTCTGTCTGGCATATAGGAACTCAAGTATTTGTACAATTATTGTCCACAAGTGGTAGAACACTACTTTCCAAACCTGGATCACATAGGGGCTCTTGTTCAAATGTACACCAATTCAGGAGGCACAGGGTATACCCAAACAGGGCATTTCTAATAGACTTCCAGATGACATGTCAAGTTCCAAGAATTTTCACCTACCTTCATTTATTCCATCTCATATCAGTCACCTGCATTACCAATGTTAAAGCAACCACACACTACACCTACACTTCACCTTTTACTGAGTCCCTCAGTAGACATCTTTCAGGACCATGATTTTTTTTTTTTTTTTGAGACGGAGTCTCGGCTGTTGCCTGGGCTGGAATGCAGTGGCCGGATCTCAGCTCACTGCAAGCTCCGCCTCCCGGGTTTACGCCATTCTCCTGCCTCAGCCTCCCGAGCAACTGGGATTACAGGCGCCCGCCAACTCACCCGGCTAGTTTTTTGTATTATTTTAGTAGAGACGGGGTTTCACCGTGTTCGCCAGGATGGTCTCGATCTCCTGACATCGTGATCCACCCGCCTCGGCCTCCCAAAGTGCTGGGATTACAGGCTTGAGCCACCGCGCCCGGCCAGGACCATGATTTTTTACAATTTGGACAACCCCTCCAAATACTCCCAACTGCTTTTCTCCACAAATATGAACATGCACACATTGACAGATAAGACCCTGTATCTCCAAAAGTGTGTGAACATATATAAATTCCTTAAAACATTTTTTTCTCATCCTAACACAGTGAAATCCCATCTCTACTAAAAATACATAAGATTAGCCGGGCTTGGTGGTGGGCACCTGTAGTCCCCAGGAGTCTGAGGCAGGAGAACAGCATGAACCCGGGAGGCTGAGCTTGCAGGGAGCCGAGATGGTGCCACTGCACTCCAGCCTGGGTGACAGAACGAGACTCCGTCTCAAAAAAAAAAAAAAAAATTTCTTTAGAGACAAGGTCTCACTATGTTGCCCAGGGTGTTCTCCTGGGCTCAAGCAGTCCTCCCACTCTGACCTCCGAAAGTACTGGGATTACTGGCATGAACCTGACACATTTTGTAAAGTATAAAAATAAAACTGGCATTTATCAGTTTACTGGCTGGTACAATTTTATGTTAACTCAGGGAAAATAAGCCATCGAGACAAGTATATTGAGAACGTAATAAAATTTAAATTTTAAAAAGATTTCTTGCCGGGCATGGTGGCTCACGCTTGAAATCCCATCACTTCGTGGGGGGCCAAAGCAGGCGGATCACTAAGAGACCGAGACCATCCTGGTCAACATGATGAAACCCCCATCTCTACTAAAAATACAAAAATTAGCTGAGCGTGGAGGCTGAGGCAGGAGAATGGCTTGAAACCAGGTTATAGTAAGCAGAGATCGCGCCACTGCACTTCTCCCTGGCGACAGAGCAAGATTCCATCTCAAAAAAAAAAAAAAAACAAAAAAAAAATTTCTATAACCAATCAACTATTCCAGTCATATTAAAACACTCATAAACTGAAGGGCTTTTTCAAATGTTTATTTTATGTACAAAGAACTATCATGGTTTTTCATTGAGTAGATGCCTTGGATAATCCTTTGAAGGAAGATCACTCATAAACGGAAGGGTTTTTTCAAATGTTTATTTTATGTACAAAGAACTCTCATGGTTTTCAGATGGCCTTGGATAATGCTTTGAAGGAAGATCATTTAGTCCAACTGAAAAAAAAAAAGCAGATAATGATTTATTTCAAAATGCTTTAATCTCTACTTGATTCTCACAAAAAAAAAAAAAAAGGCTCATTATAGAATGTTTAACTGGACCTCTGACCTACCCAAACTAACCACACCAGGTTCTACATAGTTTAAATATTTACTGAATGCCTACTCCAGAATCAACTATGTTTTAGAATGATTTTTGGTAATGCTATCCCGCTTCTTCCATCAAAGTAATGTTTCCCAAAACAAAACACTAGTAAATAAATGATCTTTACCAAATGCACAGGATAGTTTTTCAGTAGGCAACTATAATTACACTGTTCATCTTTTTTTTTTTTTTTTTTTTTGAGACAGTCTCGCTGTCTCCCGGACTGGCGTGCAATGGAGTTATCTCCACTGATTGCAACCTAAGCCTCCTGGGTTCAAGCGATTCTCCCATCTCCGCCTCGTGAGCAGCTGAGACCACAGGCGCGGGCCACCATACAAGGCTAATCTTTGTGGAGACAGGTTTTCGCCATGTTGGCAAGGCTTCTCGCGGAAATCCTGGGCTCAAGAGATCCGCCCACCTTGTCGGCCTCCCAAAGTGCTGGCATTTAAGGCGTGGGGCACCTCGCCTGGCCCACAGTTTATCTAGGACACAGAGCTAGGGCGTGGGCCAAGGTCCATTTTCTTATGTGTAATATACCTCTCGAATTAGGCGAACCTTCTAATTTTAACAAGAAGCATATACTGAAGTATTTGTTCAAGGCTGTCAAGCCTGAATTTAAAGGTACTTTATCTGTCCCTGCTGCATTGCAGAATCCATATTAACAATTTACAACAGGGCGCCAAGTGGCTCACGCCTGTAATACCAGCACTCTGAGGGGTCAAGGCGGCTGATCTCCTGAGGTCAGGAGCTCAAGACCAGCTTGGTCAACACGGCGAAACCCCATCTCCACAAAAAATAAAAACAGGCCGGGCGTGGTGGCAGACGCCTGTAATCCCAGCCCCTCGGGAGGCTGAGGCAGGAGAATTGCTTGAACTCGGGAGGGGGAGGTTGCAGTGAGCTGAGATCACACCACTGCACTCCAGCCTGGGCAACAGACGGAGACCCAGTTTCCAAAAAAAAAAAAAAAAAAAATTTTACATCATTATAGAACAGTATTGTCCAATACAAAATAATTAAGAATCAAAAAGCTGGTGAATTTATCTCAAGGAGTCAATAATAAATTCGTTTTCACCTTTAAAAAACCCCAAATTACTATTTAAAAGATTTTTAGAAGCCAAAAGTTTCATATAAACATTTGCTTAAGGTGATCAAGAGATAGAAGCACTAAATAGCGGACCCTTGTTTGCTGAATCTTAATAGCTTTCTGACCCCAAACTTTTAGTTCATTCCAGTATATGACCCTATCAAACACTTAGGGTGGCCGGGCGCGGTGGCTCACACCTGTAATCCCAGCACTTTGAGAGGCGGGCGGATCACGAGGTCAAGAGTTCCAGACCAGCCTGACCAACATGGTGAAACCCTCTTCTAAAAATAAAAATTAAAATGAGCCGGGCATGGTGGCAAGCGCCTGTAATCTCAGCTACCCAGGAGGCTGAGGCAGGAGAATCGCTTGAACCGGGGAGGCGAAGGTTGCAGTGAGCCGAGATCATGCCATTACACTCCAGGTTGGGTGAGTGTGACTTCGTCTCAAAAAAAAAAAAAAAAAAAACCTGGGGTCAGTGGTTAATACATTTATTTGGTTAGAAAATATCTAGGTAAAGCCGCGTGTGGTGGCGAAAGCCTTTAGTCCCAGCTACTCGGAACGCCAAGGCAGTAGGATCGCCTGTGACCAGGAGTTCGAGGTTGCAGTGAGCCAAAACAACACCACTGCACTCCAACCTGGGCGACCGAGAGAGACCCTGTCTCGAGAATAGGTACTTATAAGATCGATAAGTGAAAGAAATGTAAAACAACTTTAGTAGCCTCTGTAAAGTGAATAATTTCACCCAACACAATACATGGCACCTAAAACTGACTAAGCTATCTATGTAAAAGGGGGTAGGAAAGACTAAGTCCTTCACCTTCTCCATTCTATTAATCTGATTGTCCAAACCATCAACACTGTCACCAGCTACCAACTAAAAAAGAGGAAAAGCTCTTGGTCGAATGCTCAGATTTACCACCCCAGGGAAGATTTGTCGGTTGTCTTTCGCAGAAAAAATAAAGAACCACCACGACCTCCGCCCACACAAACATGGAGAACGCCTGCAGACGCCTACCTTAATGAAACCGATATCCTTCGCGTACTGACGGAAACACTGGCGGCACATATTGAGGCCATATTTCCGGATCAGACCGTGACGGTTTGAACACACGCGACTGTAAGAAAAAAGACAGCGGCTTTGCAGATCACAGAAATTACAAGACTCCGCACTCAGACGGCTACTACCCGCATCCCGGGACTCCCAGGCCCCAGCACAGGCCTGTAATGGCGGCACCAGCGGCTCCCAGTCGGCCTGCTCCCTCGTGCAGCCCGTGATCTCCTCTACTTGGGATTTTAAGCAGCCTAGCGCTCCATGGCAACGCTTCCCCAAAATCACAAACTATTTCTCACCAAGAGCGAGAACCCTGGCCGAATTTTCGCGGGTGGCTCCAGTACAGCTGCTGGTGACCCATCTTGCTCTCCGAAGTGCAACGAGGTAAAAGGAAGGAGCTCGCCCACGCATGCGCTCTTCAAATTTTTGAGACAGTTTACCCAGAATGCAGTGCTCAAAGGAAACGCGTGCGCAGTGTGCTCAGGTTGTTTCGCGGGGTGAACAAAATGAAATCTTAGAGGCGTTGTGGGCCGTCCCAGTTGATGACGTCACTATACCACAGCTTCTAGTGCTATTCTGCGCCACTCTCCGACCGCCGGGCGCGGTGGCGCGTGCCTGTAGTCCCAGCTACTAGGGAGGCTGAGGCTGGAGGATCGCTTGAGTCCAGGAGTTCTGGGCTGCAGTGCGCTATGCCGATCGGGTGTCCGCACTAAGTTCGGCATCAATATGGTGACCTCCCGGGAGCGGGGGACCACCAGGTTGCCTAAGGAGGGGTGAACCGGCCCAGGTCGGAAACGGAGCAGGTCAAAACTCCCGTGCTGATCAGTAGTGGGATCGCGCCTGTGAATAGCCACTGCACTCCAGCCTGGGCAACATAGCGAGACCCTGTCTCTTTTGAACAATAAATACGTTAATTTTGAACTCTAAAGAAATGCATATTCATAGCCTCTTTTATTGATTTAATCTTTTACTTTCTTTTCATTAAAACGTTACACTTGGGAAAGGATTTTTCCCTCGACTCACCAGTGACACCTACTGGAATAAATTTACAAAACAACTTAAAATCAGCTGTAATAATCACGAGTCAACGGTAGGGTTTGCTTTTATTTTGTTAAACAGAGTACCTTTTCAAATTTATTTTTTTGACACACTCCTCCAAGAAATACACCTACACCATTCCAGAAAAAAAAATGAAATTCTTTGGCATTTAGTGTATTTGATTCTTAAATGTAATTGGCTGAATGTAAAGTAGTAAGCAAGTAATGTGCAGTGTATGCTGCTTTGACTAGATAATTTGGTGACAAAACAACTAATGAAAAGCAAATGCAAAAATGCAAAAAAAAAATGCAATAAACGAATTTCTGCTGAAAGATGCCTAAAATTCCATATGGTCATTTATAATGCCTCCAGATAAAACTGCTCTGAAATCAAAGCTTTAACTAGATTTATAAAATGTAGCACAGGGTGCAACAATTCAAGAAACTTTTACATATAAACTCTTATAAACTGAAATACAACACTTCTTTAAGGTATGTTATGTCAGGGTTCTAGTGGGGTCCCCCTACCCAATCATTAAGTTAGGCATTGTATTATATGATTAAGGAAGGAGGGGAGTCAGAGATTTGTAAACTACATATAACTTGTTCCTTGCCCTCAAAATGTTCTAATCTAATCTACTGTGGAAAACAGGATTATCTCCAAGACCTCAACATACAACGTTTGTGCACCAGCAACACGTATACAGCTAAGGAAAATATTCTGTATTCAATGATGGGTGTGCTCATGAAGTATGAGAGGAGCGAAGAAGAGAAATTAGTTCCAGCTTGAGGTACATTTGAGAGACCTTTGAGGTAGACCTTGAAGAATGGGATTTCTACAGGCAGCACTTGACAGAAGGGAATGCCTGTTGAAAGAAAGCACTTGAGCCGAGGTAAGGCAAACAACTTTGTGTAACTAGAATAGAAGATGCACAAAAGGCCTAGTGATAGGAATGAAAAGGTATTTTATTTTAAAGCCTCACTGGGCAATATCCAATGTCAAGTTTCTACAACTTTCCTATAATTTATATCGGTCACTAATGTGTGGTTTCTAAAAGCCGTTTGCCTCACAAAAGCTAATCTAACATTTGTCCACACTTTCTCAGGCCTCTCCTAGTTGGTCTCCATAATATTTAAAAGATTACAGTGGTTCTGAGATCAATTCCATAAATATTTTTAGTACTCTGATATATAATCCTTTGGACCTAAAGAAGTGAATTCATTTAGGAGAGAAAAAAAGACAAATAAGAAGCAACTAGTTGCACTTGAACAATCTTAATCCGAATACTTAAGTAATTCTTAATGCTTATTCTAGTCTATAGATTATTCTCTTTGATAGAGATATTGCAAAAGTGCAGCTAAGAAGTCGTACTTCCTTTCAGTTTTAAGATAATGTGACATCATCTATCCCAAACAATGGAATTATGCATTGCTTTTTCAATAAACTGAGAACAGCTTTAAAAGTTCATTTTAACTCAGTGTTTATCAAGAGCTTTTATGTTTTTGTTTTTCCTTTTGTTTTGAGACCGAGTCTTGCTCTGTCGCCCAGGCTGGAGTGCAGTGGCGCTATCTTGGCTCACTGTAAGCTCCACTTCCCGGGTTCACGCCATTCTCCTGCCTCAGCCTCCCGAGTAGCTGGGACTACAGGTGCCCACCACCACGCCCGGCTAATTTCTTTTTGTATTTTTAGTAGAGACAGGGTTTCACCGTGTTAGCCAGGTCTCGATCTCCTGACCTCATGATCCACCGGCCTCGGCCTCCCAAAGTGCTGGGATTACAGGCGTGAGCCATCTTAGTTCTCTTTTATACATGGCTTTGAAACTTTGAAATGCCTCTTCTTTTAGAACACATTTTCCTTTAATACGATATTTCTTGGGTTGGGTTCTTTGTTTTTTAAAAAATGTACAATGAAGTACAAAGAAAAAAAAAGAAAAAAGTGCCACAATGTCTTTGCCAAGATAACCCTACTAATATTTTTCTTTTGAAAAAATAAAAGTAATATATCTGTAAGATTGAAGCATTCTAACACTACAGAGTATAGATCTTATTTTTAAGTACATTGGAATAATATGCATATTAGGACACTATTATTCAAGGTGTCTTTAATTTTCTTTCTCAAATTATTCTTACAATCTTCTGTGATCGTCTATCCAGAATTTAATCATTTAAAAACCTTCATCTTAGGCGTATACACTGCTGACGGGAATGTAAACTACTTCAGCACTGTGGAAAGCAGTTAGGTGATTTCTTAAAGAACTTAAAACAGAACTGCCATTTGACCAGCAATCTCATTACTGAATATATACCCAAAAGAATATAAATCATTCTACAATAAAGACAAATGCATGTGTATGTTCATCGCAGCACTATTCACAATAGCAAACACACTGAATCAACCTAAATAGCAATTTTTTAGGCAACAGTAGACTGGATAAAGAAAATGTAGTACATATACACTATGGAATGCTACACAGCCACAGAAAACAAGATCATGTCCTGTGCAACAACATGGATGGAATTGGAGGCCATTATCCTAAACAAGCTAACACAGGAACAGAAAACCAAACACCATGTTCTCACTTATAAGTGAGAGCTAAACACTGAATACACATGCACCCAAAGAAAGTAACAGACAGCAGGGCCTACTTGAGGGTAGAGGGTAGGAGGAGGGTGAGGATTTGAAAAGTACCTACTGGGTACTAAGCTTATTACCTGGTTGATGAAATAATAACCCCTGTGACACACAGTTTATCTATAGAACCAACCTGTACATGTTCCCTTGAAACTAAAACTTTTTTAAGAAAAAACCTGGCCGGGCGTGGTGGCTCATGCCTGTAATCCCAGCACTTTGGGAGGCTGAGGCAGGCGGATCACAAGGTCAGGAGTTCAAGATCAGCCTGGTCAATATGGTGAAACTCAGTCTCCACTAAAAATACAAAAATTAGCCAGGCATGGTGGCGGTGGCCTGTAGTCCCAGCTACTCTGGAGGCTGAGGTAGGAGAATTGCTTAAACCCAGGACGTGGAGGTTGCAGTGAGCCAAGATTACACCACTGCACTCTGGTGTGGGCAACAGAGTGAGACTCCATCTCGAAAAAAAACCAAAAAACAAAAAACCCTGCATCACTCTTGAGTTACTTTCAATTTCAGAACCTTTAGGAGGCTGGGCATGGTGGCTCACGCCTGTAATCCCGGCACTTTAGGAGGCCGAGGCAGGCGCATCACGAGGCAGATCAAGACCATCCTGGCTAACACAGTGAAACCCCATCTCTACTAAAGAATACAAAAAATTAGCCGGACGTAGTGGCGACCACATATAGTCCCAGCTACTCGGGAGGCTGAGGCAGGAGAATGGCGTCAACCCAAGAGGCAGAGGTTGCAGTGAGCCGAGATGGTGTCACTGCACTCCAGCCTGGGCGACAGAGCAAGACTCCGTCTCAAAAAAAAAAACAAAAAACAAAAACAGAATAGATTCTTTAGGAATAGAATCATACTTTTCCTCTAAACTTTACAAAACCTGTTTTACCAGAGACAGAGTCTAAAATATATGTTTTGCATGTTTGGTTATTACAATATGCACACTTCAGTGTCATGCCCCAGTTAGAATTAGGTCTTATTTTTTTCTTTTCTTTTGGAGACGGAGTCTTACTCTGTCACCCAGGCTGGAGTGCAGTGGCAACATCTAGGCTCACTGCAACCTCCACTTCCCGGGCATTAGTGATTCTCCTGCCTCAGTCTCCTGGGTAGCTGGGATCACAGGCGTGCGCCACCACTCCCGGCTAATTTTTATGTTTTTATTAAAGACAGGGTTTTGCCATGTTGGCCAGGCTGGTCTCGAACTTCTGGCCTCTAGTGATCTTCCCCCCTCGACCTCCCAAAGTGCTGGGATTACAGGAGTCAGCCACCATGCCCACCCAGAATTAGGTCTTTATTAATAATTATTAACCCTTCAAAAAAGCCCAGTTGTTCAATAGTGTTATGTGTTTGTCCATATCTATTTTAGCAAATATTAAATTTTAATTAACTGTACATATTATATTTTAAAGTAAAACATACATACTCTGGGAAAGGGGACTCAGAAAAAGGAAAAAAAAATACACACATACATGCATACATTAAATATATTGTTAAAAGTAAGTCTTTCTCTAACCCCAGGCCCCTATTTTCCCAGTCTCCCTATCCAAACCAACAAGTCAGCAGTTTTTAGAGGTTTTTTTGTTTTGTTTTGTTTTTGTTTTTGTTTTTTTGACAGTCTCACTCTGTTGCCCAGGCTGGAGGGCAATGGCGCAATGCAATCTCAATCTCAGCTCAGGACAACCTCTGCCGGGATCCCGGCTCAAGTGATTCTCCTGCCTCAGCCTCCCAAGTAGCTGAGATTACAGGCACAGGTCACCACACTCAGCTAATTTTTGTATTTTTAGTAATCACAGGTTTTCACCATGTTGGCCAGGCTGGTCTCGAACTCCCGACCTCAGGTAATCCACCTGCCTCAGCCTCCCAAAGTGCTGGGATTACAGGCATGAGCTGTCACACCTGGCCCAATCTGACTTTTTTTTTTTTTTTTTTTTTGAGATGGAGTCTTGCTGTGTCGCCCAGGATGGAGTGCAGTGGTATGATCTCGGCTCGCTGCAACCTCTGCCTCCCGGGTTCAAATGATTCTCCTACCTCAGCCTCCCGAGTAGCTGAGATTACAGGTGCCCACCACCACGCCCAGCTAATTTTGTGTATTTTTAGTAAAGACAGGGTTTCACCGTGTTAGCCAGCATGGTCTCGATATCCTGACCTCATGATTTGCCTGCCTGCCTCAGCCTCCCAAAGTGCTGGGATTGCAGGCGTGAGCCACCGTGCCTCACCCCAATTTGATTTTTTGAAGTCCATTTAGCAAGATTCAATTTGATTTTTTGATGAGACACAGCATAATTTCCTATGTTTATAAGCCAGACATGTATCTTTATCTGGGAACTTTTTTGAGTCCATAGCCCAATTTTTTAATCCATTGGTAATCTAGAGTTTATATATTTATAAATACTTATGTATAAGGAAATACACCTTTGACCTTCAGATAAGATGCAAAGTTATTTTCTTTGCCACCATCCCAGATTCTTATTTATTTTTTAAATTTGTTTATAGTATATTTTTCCATGCAACAAGTTTTTATTTTTTGTTTGTTTGTTTTTTAGGCTAGTCAAGTGAAGCAGTGGGAGTGGAGAAGGAACAAATAAATCTGTAACTGGTTTAGTTGTAAACGCCACTGCACTCAGAACAGCACCATGCAAAAAGTTTTAAAGTCTATGTTTGTTTGTTTGTTTGTTTGTTTTTTTGGAGACGGAGTTTCGCTCTTGTTGCCCAGGCTGAAGTGCAATGGCGTGATCTTGCCTCACCGCAACCTCTGTCTCCCGGGTTCAAGCGATTCTCCTGCCTCAGCCTCCCGAGTAGCTGGAATTACAGGCATGCGCCACCACCCCAGCTAATTTTGTATTTTCAATAGAGACAGGGTTTCTCCAGGTTGGTCAGGCTGGTCTTGAACTCCCGACCTCAGGTGATCCACCCGCCTCAGCCTCCCAAAGTGCTGGGATTACAGGCATGAGGCACCGTGCCTGGACAAAAGTCCATGTATTAAATGTGTTAACTTGTCATACTACTGCCTTTAGGTTTTGCATCAAAATTCTTTAAAGGTTACATGTGTTTTCCTGTGATATTTTTAAAGTTTTTATTTTAAATCTTGAAACCACCTAAAATTGATGTCACTGTTCCCCAGGAATGAGGGAGAAATTCAGCTTCTTTTCCCCTCCCAAATGGCTACTTATCCCAACACAAGCATGTAAGACTGCTGTATTCTAGCACAATGCATGCTTTCACAAATATTTGCTAAATGAATAAATGAAAAGCAGTATTTGTTTATTCTTTCTACAAATATGCATTGAGTACCGACTGCATATAAACACTATGCTAGGGTTTGCATATAACAGCAGTGACTCGGAAGCCAGGAAGCATATCATCTAGAGGTGAAGATAAGCATTAAATAAGTAATCATATAGCAATATTTTGAACAGAATAAAATTCCTCTTACCGTCAACTCCCAAATGTGCTGGATAAAACATGACATTTTGGCTGGGCGCAGTGACTCACGCCTGTAATCCCAGCACTTTGGGAGGCCAAAGTGGGTGGATCACCTGAGGTTAGGAGTTTGAGACCAGCCTAACATGGTGAAACTCCATCTGTACCAAAAATATAAAAATTAGCCAGGCATAGTGTAATCACAGCTACTCGGGAGGCTGAGGCAGGAGAATCACTTGAACCTGGGAAGTGGAGGTTGCAGTGAGCTGAGATCGCGCCATTGCAGCACTCCAGCCTGGGCGACAGAGCAAGACTCTGTCTCAAAAAAAAAAAAAAAAAAAAAAAAAACCTTTTAAAATGCAGAGGTGAACTCACAAGAAAGGGGTATACTGGGGGCAGGTGCAAAGTGGGAACTGAAAAACCAGAGGCTGTCCTGGGGCGATTTGTCCTGCTAAGTAATATTAAATATAACCTGGATTCCAAAGGGAGCAAGAGACAAGCCTTTGGGCAAGAGACAAACCTTTGTATTTAATTAAATTGTGAAGAGTAGAAATCCATGAAGGTTTTTGGGAGAAATTAAATACAGCATCTGAGACTTGAGTTCTAGACCTCTTTAGTCTAACATTGACTATCTATGAGGTCATGGTCAAATAGTGTACCTTTACTCTTAATTCCATTCCCTCTTGTGCGAAATGAGAGAATTGAAGTAAAATATCTGTAATCGACATTTCAGCTCTAAAACTTGAGGATTCTATGATAGGATATCCCTTTACAAATTTAATTTGGCTGCAGTATGGATGGTGGATTATTACAACAGCCTCCTGATACATCTGCTTTCAGGCTTGCTCTACCTCCAAAATCATCTTTTTACTGACCACAAGAACCTTTCCTGATCAGGTCTGAATTTTATCTTTTTTAAAATTTTTCAAAGGTTTTCCAGAACTTTCAGAGCCTGGAGGACAGGGTGTGAACCTGTCTCAAAAAAAAAAAAAAAAAAAAAATACTGTGTTAAATGAATGAATAAATGTATTGAAGCAAGAAGACCTTGTAAATTTTGCAACAGCTCTGTAGCAAAGTAATGCAGCTCTGAATTGATACGGCAGTGCTAAGAATGGAAAGGTGGTCATTCATTAGTAAATAATCATGGAAACACAATCTATAAGACATAATCAAAGAGTGTCACTGAAGAAAGGCAGCACTGAGAGGAGTGAAATTTGCAGATACCAGGATGAAATCACTTTTGTCAGAACCAAACAAAATAGGGCCAGAAAGGCACAAAGGAAGGGCTCATGTTTGTATGTCTGAGATAAGAACTGTTCCTGAAGACTTTCTAAAAGCTCCACAAGAGATCAGTTCGCATCCTTCACACATGTCCTCCTTTGCACAGTCAGCAGGTTTCAGACATATACACATGTTTCTATGACAAAGCTTATCATTCTTTAGGACTGCAGTAATTTAGATAAGATGCTCTTAAAAGAACACTTGCCCAGTAACAGCATCTCCACTAATGAAATGATGACAACTCTGGCTCTGAGCCTCTGGAACCAATGAACTCTGTTTATTGAACAGAACTCTTGCTTCTGTTTCCAAGCAGCTTTATTTGAACTTGCCCTTTTTGCCAATAAAAGCTTCCTTTTACCCTTCCCTCACTGGACATACTTTTGGCTTGCCATTTCATGCATCCTGAATTCTAATATTCTCTTCCCATTCCTGAATAAATTCAACATATTTGGAGACATTTTTCTCCAGTCTTTTTTTTCCTTGACATTGAAAGAGGTCTGATGCTTAGGTTCATATTTGTTAACTGTTTAGCTGTACTGAGTCTTAGATGATGTTTACCACTAAAAAAAAAAAAAAAAAAAAAAAACTAACTCCAACATCTGGATCCAATGTGCTAGGGCAAGCAAGTCTACATTGTCCATAGCTTGTGACCTAGTTCTTTAAGAATCTGATGTGGGCGGGGCATGGTGGCTCATACCTGTAATCCGAGTGCTTTGGGAGGCTGAGGCAGGAGGACACCTTGAGGCCAGGAGGTCAAGACCAGACTAGGCAACATAGCAAGAACCCCCATCTCTAGCAAAAAGTGAAAAAAAAAAAAAAAAAAGGAAAAGAAAACCACACACATCTGGCCATGGTGGCACGCACCTGTAGTCTCAGCTACTCAGGAGGCTAGGGCAGGAGGATGGCTTGAGCCCAGAAGTTTGAGGTTGCAGTGACTTATGAATGTTGCCACTGTACTCCAGCCTGGGTGAAACCCTGTCTCCAAAACTAAACTAAAAAAAAAAATTCTGATGTGACTGTGATTTTACTAGCTCAAATCTAGTGAGCTACAACGTGAGCAAAGTTCACTATGACTACAAATGAAAAGTTAAAGAAATCCATTATCACCAGGGCGCGGTGGCTCACACCTGTAATCCCAGCACTTTGGGAAGCCGAGGAGGGTGGATCACCAGAGGTCAGGAGTTCGAGACCAGCCTGGCCAACATGGTGAAACCCCGTCTCTACTAAAAACACAAAAATTAACCGGGCGTGGTGACGGGCACATGTAGTCCCAGCTACTCGGGAGGATGAGGCAGGAGAATCGCTTGAGCCCGGGAGACTGAGGTTGCAGTGAGCTGAGATCTTGCCACTGCACTCGAGCCTGGGAAACAGAGGGGAGGGGAGGGGAGGGGAGGGGATTCAATCCAAGGGAATCCATTATCTGTTGAATGCCTAGTATGTGCCAGAAAGCCAGGGAAATAAACGAAAAGTGCAATTGGAGCTTGCAAAAAGGAAGGTCAAGATGTTAAAGAAGGTTTAGCGGAAACTGAACTGGAATTTGATAATATTAATTAGTATGAACAAAACAGAGAGAAAAGAATGTAGTTTGTAGGCCAGGTAGAAGAGAAACTAATTTTATAGAAGAAAAACAAATCTAAATGTTTTATCTCTTATTTCTCTTGTCAAAAACTTGTAGCCCAATTATTTTAAACTCCTTATGTATTTCCATTTTCAGTCTGTCTACAAGGGAAACTAACTCAAGGTAATTAAGGGTAGAGATCAAAGAACAGATTTTATTTGTATGGTGGTAATGTTCAAAGGGCTCTTTGCTTCACAAGCAATCCACTAAGACCAAAACCTTTAGGTGTACTCTAGAGTGTCAGATCCAAGTATTTAAACCATTAAATTTGGGTGGACAAAGGGGAGGATGTGGAAAGGGAAATGAGATATCAAAAACTGATAGATGTTTAAAAAAGAGGTAGTTTTGAAACTACCTCTTTTTTGAGACTGACAGGAAGACAGGTTTTCGGCAGTATATACCACTGTTTCACTCGAAAATCACCGTTGAACTGTTATGTAACTTTCACCTATTTATTTAATTACTGAATCCATGCTTCAACAACCCAAGCCTAAGTAACACCAAATAAAGGATTGAGACTGAAGCTTTTCTTTTTTTTTTTTTTTGAGACAAGGTATCGCTCTGTCGCCCAGGCTGGAAGGCAGTTTCCGCTCATGGCAACTTCGGCCTCCCAGGCTCAAGCTGGGACTACAGGCGCGCGCCGCCCAGCCCAACTAATTTTTTTTTCTTTCTTCTTTTTTTTTTTTTTTTTTTTTTTTGAGAATCTTGCTGTGTCGCCCAGGCTGGAGTGCAGTTGCACGATCTCGGCTCACTGCAACTTCCGCATCCTGGGTTCAAGCGATTCTCCTGCCTCAGCTTCCCGAGTAGCTGGGACTACAGGCAGCGCCACCACGCCCTGCCTCCCAAACTGTTGGGCTTCAGGTGTGAGCCACCGCGCCCGGCCTAGCTAATTTTTTAATTTAAATATTTCGTGGAGACAAGGGCTCACTATTGCCCAGGCTAATCTCGAACTCCTGGGCTAAGCGATCCTCCTGCCTCGGGCCTCCCAAATTGTTGGGCTTACAGACGTGAGCCACCGCACCACGCCGGCAGAACATTTCTACTCTAATGAAAATTTCTGTATTTTTAGTAGAGACGGGGCTTCACCATGCTGGCCAGGCCGGTCTCCAACTCCCGACCTCAGGCGATTCTCCCACCTCGGCCTCCCAAAGTGCTGGGATTACAGGCGTGAGCCACCGCGCCCGGCCTAATTTTTTAATTTAAACTTTTTGTGGAGGCAAAGGGCTCACTATTGCCCAGACTAATCTCGAACTCCTGGGCTAAACGACCCTCCTGCCTCGGGCCTCCCAAATTGTTGGGCTTACAGACGTGAGCCACCGCGGCCAGCTTAGCTAATTTTTTAATTTAAACTTTTTGTGGAGGCAAAGGGCTCACTATTGCCCAGGCTAATCTCGAACTCCTGGGCTAAGCGACCCTCCGGCCTCGGGCCTCCCAAATTGTTGGGCTTACAGACGTGAGCCACCGCGGCCGGCCTAGCTAATTTTTTAATTTAAATTTTTTGTGGAGACGAGGTCTCACTATTGCCCAGGCTAATCTCGAACTCCTGGGCTAAGCAACCCGCCTGCCTCGGGCCTCCCAAATTGTTGGGCTTACAGGCGTGAGCCACCGCACCTGGCAGAACATTTCTAATGAACAGTTTTTAGTTTTCCTAGTTCCCAACTGTACTTGGAAGTTCAGAGTCCATTTAATGTACTTGTAATAATTTAGGCTGTTTTATTTTTTCTATATTATTACCCTCTCAAAGAACAAAAGCAGGTAACTCCTATAAAGTCTAATAGTCTGAAAATTGTAGTGTCCGTTTTCTCTTTAGGCATAAGGTTAAGTTTTGCTAAATGCTGAGTAGCGTTTTAATACTCTACTAGATGTACATGTAAGAATGCTAAATGGAGGGGAAGTTAATTTTTTTTTTTTTTGAGTCGAGACGGGGTCTCACTGTGTCACTCAAGCTGGAGTGCCAGTGCGTGATTATGGCTCACCGCAGTCTGTCGACCTCCCTAGGCTCAAGTGATCCTCCCGAGTAGCTGGTACTACAGACACGCGCCACAATGCCCGGCTAATTTTTTTGTATTTTTTCGTAGAGACGGGGTTTTGCCATGTTACCCAAGCTGGTCTTGAACTCCTGGGCTCAAGTGACCTGCCTGCCTCAACCCCCCAAAGTGCTGGGATTACAAGCGTGAGCCACCGCCGCCGGCCATAATTTTATTTTAATCACTATTTTTCAGAAACCATTACGTCTTAAAGAATGAGGAATTGGCCGGGCGCGGTGGCTCAAGCCTGTAATCCCAGCACTTTGGGAGGCCGAGACGGGCGGATCACGAGGTCACAAGATCGAGACCATCCTGGCTAACACGGTGAAACCCCGTCTCTACTAAAAAATACAAAAAACTAGCCGGGCGAGGTGGCGGGCGCCTGTAGTCCCAGCTACTTGGGAGGCTGAGGCAGGAGAATGGCGTGAACCCGGGAGGCGGAGCTTGCAGTGAGCTGAGATCCGGCCACTGCACTCCAGCCTGGGCGACAGAGCGAGACTCCATCTCAAAAAAAAAAAAAGAATGAGGAATTGACCGACACTGCAGGTTCAACATGTAAATAGGGACGCTCATTTGAGAATAAGCCACATTTTGTCACAGTTGTATTGAAAAATCGGTATTTCTGAACGTCATTTTACCATTACGGAAGTATAACTCAAACAAAATAAAATGTTTACTATACAGCTAGGACTAGGTTAAGGCGAAAGAGGCGCCTAGAGCACAAATTTTAAGGAGGCAAGACTACTACCCCAACAGTGAACGCCTCCTTAACACTTGCTCCCCAGGCGCTTCCCACTCCCCAGCCGGGCCCCGCCCTAGTTCAATCAATCAAGAAAATCAAGAGTACGAAGGCCTTGTGCGGTCTGGATGGTCTTTCCACGTCTCACGTGCAGTTAAGCCAGTCACACTCCATCCACCCTACTCGCCATGGAAAATTATTTGTTCAGCAGGAATTAACAAGTCAAATACAGCCATATAAAGCCCCCCTCCGACGTGCCAGGTTTGCCTCCGGAGAGCAGCCACCAAAACCACCAGCAGCCCGTCCGCGCCGGGAAATGAGCCCTCGCTGGGTTGGCGGGCCACGCGGACAGTTCTAAATCCCTTTCCCCGTAACGCAGACGCACACCTGCCTTCCCTTGGGAAACAGCGGCCCAACGTGCGCCGGCAACGCGTAAAGCGTCAACAGCTGAAACCCTCGGAATCCGCCCCAAACAGAAACAACCACCCCTGCCAGCTGCGCGCTCGGGGGAAAAGACGTTGCGCCCCCGCCGATTGCCGGTTTCCGGGGGCGCGAGCCCGGATCTCAAGTGGTCAGTCCCGGTACGCAGCCACGGCGAGGACCCGGCGCTGCGAAGGGAGAAGGGAAGCCGTTTCCCGCGGGCTTCATAGAGCCACCGTATTAAGACAGCCCGAGTCGCGGACAAGTCCAACAGGCAGGCGGATCCGCGGGCAGCCCGCGTGCGCGAGGACCCCGGTGGCGGCGCTGGGTGGCGGGAAGGAGGAAGTTTCAAAGCCAGGTGGCCTGGTTGTGGCCTCTGGGCGAGATGAAGCTACACTGTGAGGTGGAGGTGATCAGCCGGCACTTGCCCGCCTTGGGGCTTAGGAACCGGGGCAAGGGCGTCCGAGCCGTGTTGAGCCTCTGTCAGCAGACTTCCAGGAGTCAGCCGTCGGCCCGAGCCTTCCTGCTCATCTCCACCCTGAAGGACAAGCGCGGGACCCGCTATGAGGTGCGTGAAGTGGGCAGGCCCTGTCAGCCTCGCGTACTTCTCGGAAGCCGAGACGCGGGCCGCCCTCGGTCCTCATGCGCTCGCCTGCTCCCGAGGCGAGAGCCCGCCTTGGGGGTTCCTGAACTCCGAGCCCTGAGACATACTACCAGCCGGACCCCAGGGTCCTGTGCGTCTTCCTACGGACCCGAAAGAAGAAAGCTTTTGAGAGTGCACCTTTTCGATATTTTTCCTCCCCACTTTTACGACTTTGAATTTACAGTGTTGCTATTTAGTAGTGGATGGCAATCCCGCCTGTTTCAAGCTTCTGAAATTTTGCGTGAAACAACTGCAAATGAAGCCGCTGTCCAATTAGGGAACAGTAAAATAACTGCACTTCTGTTCAGTGAATTCTTTCTCCCACAGTATTTTCCGTAGCTTAAAAAAGGAGGTCATAGCATCCTGCACTTCCCTTGTCTTGATATTTGTTATAAGTACTTGTTTAATAACGCTCTCTCATTAGATTGTCAACTCTAAGTGTTACCCAGTCAGTCTTATTCATTGCTATGTCCCAAGACCCTATTAGAGTACCTGGTACATAGTGGATTGTGACTCAATAGTTGTTGAAATCTAAAGCAGATGCAACAGCAATCATTAATTTTTTTAAATTTTAAATATTCCATTTATATAGATGATAGTCATTAAAATTTTTTTGAGCATCTATTATGTGTCAGTCACCGTTCTTGCACTCAGGATAGAATAGCAAAGGAGACAAGATTCCTGCTCTCATGGAGTTTGTATATAATCTACTGGGAGGTGTGCCCACCCCAGGCTAATGGACTGAAGTTATGAAGGCAAGTAACTACTATTGGCAACTCTACCTACAATTACATAGTTGGAATGGGAGAAGAGGAGCATTCTCTCAAAACATGGTGATCCTGTTCTGAAAGGAGAGTTACTGGACAGACAGAGCAGTAACATCCACTACCAGCTAGATGGGGAGTATAACTTCCCAACTGCTTAAAAAAAAAAACAAAACAAAACTTTAAAACTTGGCCAGGCGCTGTGGCTCATGCCTGTAATCCCAGCAATTTGGGAGGCCCAGGCAGGCAGATCACTTGAAGCCAAGAGTTCTAGACCAGCCTGGCCAACATGATGAAACCCTGTTTCTACTAAAAATACAAAAATTAACCGGGCATGGTGGCATGCACCTGTAATCTGAGCTACTAGGGAGGCTGAGTCAGGAGAATTGCTTGAACCTGGGAAGCGGAGGTTGCAGTGAGCCAAGATTGGCACCACTTCACTCCAGCCTGGGCGAGAGTGAGACTCCATCTCAAAAAAAACAAAACAACTGTTTTTTGTTTGTTTGTTTGTTTTGAGAAGGAGTCTCATTCTGTTGCCCAGCCTGGAGTGCAGTGGTGTGATAAAAAGCTTTAAAACTTAAAACTGTGAAAACACTCAGACTCAAGGACTAAAAGCCAAACCAAAGTCTGGCAAAGTGACTGGCACATTCTAGTTGTAATAAATGTTACTGAGTAACAATAGTTAATTTTGTTCTTTTTTCCCACTGGTTTTATGCAGCTAAGGGAGAACATTGAGCAATTCTTCACCAAATTTGTAGATGAGGGGAAGGCCACTGTTCGGTTAAAGGAGCCTCCTGTGGATATCTGTCTAAGTAAGGTATGGTATTAAAAACATTAATGGTTAATGTTTGGCTGTATTTTCTAGAAACAGAATCTTGTTCTGTCACCCAAGCTGAAGTACATTGGCACAGTCATAGCTCACTGCAGCCTCGAACACCTAGGCTCAAGCGAGCCTCCTAGATATCTGGGACTACAGATGTACCTCACCACTCCCGGCTAATTTTTTTTTTTTTTTTTTTTTTTGAGACGGAGTCTGGCTCTGTCGCCCGGGCTGGAGTGCAGTGGCGGGATCTCAGCTCACTGCAAGCTCCGCCTCCCGGGTTTACGCCATTCTCCTGCCTCAGCCTCCCGAGTAGCTGGGATTACAGGCGCCCGCCACCTCGCCCGGCTAGTTTTTTGTATTTTTTAGTAGAGACGGGGTTTCACCGTGTTAGCCAGGATGGTCTCGATCTCCTGACCTCGTGATCCGCCCGTCTCGGCCTCCCAAAGTGCTGGGACCGGCTAATTTTTTAAAATAACTTTTTGTAGAGACAGAATCTTGATATGATGTTGCCCAGACTGCCCTCGAACTTCTGGCCTCAAGCGATCCTCCTGCCTCAGCCTCCCAAAGTGTTGGAATTACAAGCATGAGCCACGATGCTTGGCCTGGCATGTATTTTCTTTCCTTCTTTTTTTTTCTTTTTTTTTTTTTTTTTTTTTTTTTGAGACGGAGTTTCGCTCTTGCTTCCCAGGTTGGAGTGCAGTGGCACGATTTTGACTCACTGCAACCTCTGCCTCCTGGGTTCAAGCGATTCTCCTGCCTCAGCCTCCTGAATAGCTGGGATTACAGACATCTGCCACCATGCCTGGCTGATTTTTTTTTTTTTTTTGTATCTTTAGTAGAGACAGGATTTCACCATGTTGACCAGGCTGGTTTTGAACTTCTGACCTCAGGCGATCCACCCACCTCAGCCTTCCAAAGTGCTGGGATTACAGGCGTGAGCCACTGTGCCTGGCCTGGCGTGTATTTTCTTTACAGAAGGCTGTTTGCACATTGTGATATTCCATATAGCTGAATAGGGACAGACTCTTGCAGGTTTGTTTGAAGAGGCAATGGCACAAGAGGTAGCTTCCCAGATATGCTTGTGTGCCTTCTAAAAGGGCAAAGTCTGCCTCAGTAAGATTCCCAGGATGGGAAGAAAACTGAGTTTGCTTCTGTGCTGAAGATGGAGCCCTAGGGTATTCTTAGACTGGAACTCCATAAGAGAACTGCACAGGTCTACATTTTGCCAGCTAAACCACAGGTTACAAACCTTAAGTTTGGTGTAATAAAAGAGGAAAAAATTCAATTAGAACTATCTTGTATTTTATTTACTGTAATCATTCTTTTTACTTTTTTTTTTTTTTTTTTTTGAGATGGAGTCTCACTCTGTCACCCAGGTTGGAGTGCAGTGGGAAGAGCTTAGCTCACTGCAACCCACAGCTGGGTGCCACCACTCCTGGTGAATTTTTGTATTTTTAGTAGAGATGGGGTTTCACTACATTGCCCAGGCTGATCTTGAACTGAGCTCAGGCGGTCCACCTGCCTCAGCCTCCCGAAGGGCTGGGATTACAAGTGTGAGCCACCACGCCTGGCCCCTACTGTAATCACTTTTTTTTGTTGTTGTTGTTTGAGACAGAGAGACTGTCTCTCCCTGTCACCCAGGCTGGAGTGCAATGGTGCGATCTCAGCTCACTGCAACCTTTGCCTCCTGGGTTCAAGCGATTCTCCTGCCCCAGCCTCTGAGTAGCTGGGATTACAGGCACGTGCCACTATGCCCAGCTAACTTTTTGTATCTTTAGTAGAGATGGGTTTCACCATGTTGGCCCAGCTGGTTTCAAACTCCTGACCTCGTGATCCGCCCACCTCAGCCGCCCAAAGTGCTGGGATTATAGGCGTGAGCCACCGCGCCCAGACTGTAGTCATTCTTTTTTTTTTTTTTTTTGAGACGCAGTCTCACCCAGGCTGCAGTGCAGTGGCGGGATCTCAGCTCACTGCAAGCTCCGCCTCCGGGTTTACGCCATTCTCCTGCCTCAGCCTCCCGAGTAGCTGGGACTACAGGCACCTGCCACCGCGCCTGGCTAGTTTTTTTTGCATTTTTTAGTAGAGACGGGGTTTCACCGTGTTAGCCAGGATGGTCTCGATCTCCTGACCTCGTGATCCGCCCGTCTCGGCCTCCCAAAGTGCTGGGAGGCCAGGCTTGAGCCACCGCGCCCGGCCCCAGTCATTCTTATGAAAACATAAACCGAGGCTGGGTGCCATAGCTCACACCTCTTATCCCAGCACTTTGGAAGGCCAAGACTGGTGGATCACTTGACCTCAGGAGTTCAAGTCCAGCCTGGGCAACATGGTGAAACCCTATTTCCACAAAAAAAAAAAAGAAAAGCCAGGTGTGGTTTTCATATCTGTAGTCCCAGCTACTTGGGAGCCAGAGGTGGGAGGATCACTTGACCCTTGGAGGCACAGGTTACAGTGTGCCAAGATTGCACCACTGCACTCCAACCTGGGCGACAGAGTCAGACCCTGTCTCAAACAAAACAAAACAAAAATACCATAAACTGGTTGGGTGCAGTGGCTCACACCTGGGAGGCCGAGGCAGGAGGATCACTTAATCCCACAAGTTAGAAGCTGGAGGCCAGACATGGTGGCTCACGTATATGATCCCAGCACTTTGGGAGCCCTAGGTGGATGGATTGCTTGAATCCAAGTGTTCAAGATCAGCCTGGGTGACATGGTGAAACCCCATCTCTACAAAAAAATTAGTCAGGCACAGTGGTTGTACACCTGTAATCTCAGCTACTTGGGTGGCTAAGGTGGAGGGTCACCTGAACCTGGAAAGTCAAGGCTGCAGTGAACTGTGATTGCAGTCACTGCACTCCATCCTGGTTGATAGAGGAAGACCCTGTCTCAAAAAAAAGTTCAAGGCTTCGGTGAATTATGATTGTGCCACTGTACTCCAGCATGGGTGACAGAGCAAGACCCTTTCTCAAACAAAAATATATAGATCTTTAGAATTTTAAAACTGGTGGGGTTTTTCTGCCCTCTCTCACCTTTTCCTCTTTCCCTTCCCGGTGGGTGGAAACAATGTCTCATTCAACCTTACTTTTTTTTTTTTTTTTTTTTTTTTTGGTGAGATAGGGTCTCACTCTGTCACCTAGGCTGGAGTGCAGTGACACCATCACAGCTCACTGTAGCCTCGACCTTCCAGGCTCAGGTGATCCATCCTTCTCAGCCTCCCAAGTAACTGGGACTATAGGGGCACAACACCATGCCCGGCTAATTTTTTTTGTGTTGGTAGAGACAGGGTTTCAGCTTGTTGCACAGGCTGGTCTCAAACTTCTGGGCTCAAGCAATCTGCCCATGGTGGCCTCCCAAAGTGGTGACATTACAGGCATGATCCACCACATCTGGCCCAACTGTGCATTATTCTTAACTCCAAGCAAAGTGCTTTGCAACATTAAAAGTTTGATAACTAAGGAGTTTAGATTGAATGGGATCATTTTGTCCATTTGATCCTCCTTGTGATTTTTCATTTTTTTCTTGACTTGCAGCTTATTCTTTCACTAATTCCTCCTTTCTATCTAAAAACAAGCTGAGATCTGACTGATTTAAAAAAAACAAATTTCTAGAAAGACAAGGCTGAATTCATTGTCTCCACTTTTTATCTTTTGACCTTTGCTTTTACTGGTTTACTGAAAACACTGCCTCAGAGATCAATGATCTTTTCACTTGTCTGTCACAGTATCATTTCTCATTATTTTTGCACTCTGTAGAATTTGACAATGATAATTACCCTTTTCTTAATAAAACTCTTTTCTTGGTATCTATGATAGGGCACTATGGGTTACTTTCAGTTTTCTTAGTCACTTCTTTGTCTCCTGCTTCCAGCAATGTTTTTTTCTATACCCAGAATAAAGGCTTTATTTCAGCCCTCTGCTGTTTTCTGTCATACCTGCCTTCCGTTTGATAGCTCAGCTGTTATGTGGGTGACTCCCAAGTCTGTGAGCCAGTATGCTTTATAGTACCTAGTTGACCCAGGTCTTCTCCAGACTTTTCCCTACCCTGGTTCATTGTGTACAGTGCTACCAAAATAGTATTTAGCTCTTGTCATGTAACTTTCATGCTTAAAATCCTTCCACTTTATGCTGGCATCTGAGCTCATTTACAATCTGTCCTCATATTATATTTCCAATCTTTTGCTCTACATGGCTTCCATATTCCAACAAAAATTAGCTTTTTTTTTTTTTGATATGGAGTCTTGCTCTGTTGCCCAGGCTGCCGTGCAGTAGTATGATCATGGCTTACTGCAACCTCTGCCTCCCAGTTTCAAGCAACTCTTCTGCTTCAGCCTACCGAGCAGCTGGGATTACAGGTGCCTGCCACCATGCCCCGCTAATTTTTATATTTTTAGTAGAGACGGGGTTTCACCATGTTGGCCAGGCTGGTCTTGAACTCCTAACCTTAGGTGATCCACCCACCTCAGCCTCCCAAAGTGCTGGGATTACAGGCGTGAGCCACCACTCCCAGCCTTTTTGTTTGTTTGTTTGTTTTTGTTTTGAAATGGAGTTTCACTTGTGTCACCCAGGCTGGAGTGCAGTGGTGTGATCTCGGCTCACTGCAATCTCTGTCTCCCAGGTTCAAGCATTCTCCTGCTTCAGCTTCCTGAGTAGCTGGGATTACAGGCGTGCGCCACATTGCCTGGCTAATTTTTATATATTAGTAGAGAAGGGGTTTCACCATGTTGGCCAGGCTGGTCTCAAACTCCTGACCTCAAGTAATCTACCTGCCTCGGCCTCCCAATGTTTTGGGATTATAGGCGTTGAGTCACTACACCTGGCCTTAAATTCAATTTTTTTTTTTTTTTTTTTAAATTTTTCAGATGGAGTCTTGCTCTGTTGCCCAGCCTGGAGTGCAGTGGCATGATCTTGACTCAGTGCAACCTCCACCTCCTGGGTTCAAGCGATTCTCCTTCCTCAGCCTCCGAAGTAGCTGGGATTACAGGCACGCACCACCACACCCAGCTAATTTTTGTATTTTTAGTAAAATCGGGGCTTCACCATGTTGGCCAGGCTGGTCTCAAATTCCTGACCTCAATTGATCCACCTGCCTCGGCCTCCCAAAGTGCTGAGATTACAGGTGTGAGCCACTGCACCCCACCTAAACTCAAATCTTAAGTGGAATATTCAATCCTTTCCTGTCTTATTTTATACTCTTATGATTTCCCTTTATTTTTGTTAATTTTTGTTTTTTGAGACAGTCTTACTCTGTTGCCCAGGCAAGAGGGCAGTGATACTATCATGCTTACTGCAGCCTCTACTTCCTAGGCTTAGGTGATCGTCCCACCTCAGCCTCCCAAAGTGTTGGCATGATTTCCCTTTGAACAGTTTTATTTAGAATGTGTCCCTCCATGTAATTTTTTTTCAAAAACTTTTAAACTTGAAATTTAGTCAAAGTACTAAGAAAAGTTTTACAGCCAATTTCAATAAATCATTGTATCATATTCATAAGAAATGCTATAGAATTTGTTATGGGAAGAACTAGCATGTATGCATTATCTCCAGTGGAATTTATAATTCTACAACTTTTATTTATTCAGGCCAATTCCAGCAGTTTAAAAGGTTTCCTTTCAGCTGTGAGACTGGCTCATAGAGGCTGTAAGGTTGATATACCAGTTTCAACACTCACACCAGTGAAGACTTCAGAATTTGAAAACTTTAAAACTAAAATGGTTATCACATCCAAAAAAGACTATCCTCTAAGTAAGAACTTTCCATATTCCTTGGAACATCTTCAGACTTCTTACTGTGGGCTTGTCCGAGTTGATATGCGTATGCTTTGCTTAAAAAACCTTAGGAAATTAGACTTGAGTCACAACCATATAAAAAAGCTTCCAGCTACAATTGGAGACCTCATACACCTTCAAGAACTTAACCTGAATGACAATCACTTGGAGTCATTTAGTGTAGCTTTGTGTCAGTCTACACTCCAGAAGTCACTTCGGACTTTGGACCTCAGCAAGAACAAAATCAAGGCACTCCCTGTGCAGTTTTGCCAGCTCCAGGAACTTACAAATTTAAAACTTGACGATAATGAATTGATTCAATTTCCTTGCAAGATAGGACAACTAATAAACCTTCGCTTTTTGTCAGCAGCTCGAAATAAGCTTCCATTTTTGCCTAGTGAATTTAGAAATTTATCCCTTGAATACTTGGATCTTTTTGGAAATACTTTTGAACAACCAAAAATCCTTCCAGTAATAAAGCTGCAAGCACCATTAACTTTATTGGAATCTTCTGCACGAACCATATTATATAATAGGTAAGATTTTAATAGTCATAATGTGGTGTCTTTGATAGCATTCTAATATTCTCATCAAACTCAGAGTAATAAAGTCTAACATTGCTTACAATACTATGCACAGTCTAACCCTTTGCTGTAATAGTCTTCTTGCTGTTCCTTACCTCTACTTAGAATGATTTTTCTCCAGGAAGTCTCGTAGCTCACTCCCTCACTTCATTCCATTCTCTGCCCAAGTGTCATCCCAGAAAGGTCTTACCTGTCCTTTCTATCTAAATTTTATTTCTTACCTCCTTACATTGCTTGATTTTTTTTTTTTTTTTGTCATAGGACTCATTGCCTATTATATATTTTTAAACATTTTTTTTTTTTTGGTTTACTGTCAGTTTTCCCCACTAGAATGTAAGATCCATGAGCACGTGGATGTTGTTTTATTCTCCACTATTTCCCTGGGATCTAAACTGTATCCCCTGCTCCTAGCATATATTAAGCACTCAATAAGTAGTTAAAGGAATGAATGACATTGTTTCTCAAAGTGTGCTCCCCAGACCAGCAGGATCTGCATCACCTAGGAACTTCTTAGAGATGCAAGTTCTAACATTCCAGACCTACTGAATCAGAAACTGAGAGTGGGGTCTAGCTATCTGTGTTTTAGTGAGTCCTCCAGATGATTTTCATGTACTATAAAATTAGAGAGTTGGCACAGTGATGAAGTATGGTCTTTGGAGTCAGACTTGGGTTTGATTCCTGGCTTCACCACTTTGTATGACTTTAACCTCTTTTTTTTTTGAGACAGGGTCTCACTCTGTTGCCCAGGCTGGAGTGCAGTGGTCCAATCTCAGCTCACTGCAACTTCTGCCTCCCGGATTCAAGCGAATCTCCTGCCTCAGCCTCCTGAGTAGCTGGGATTACAGGTGCCTGCCACCATGCCTGGCTCATTTTTGTATTTTCATTGTATTTATTTGTTTGAGACAGAGTCTCACTGTGTCACCGAGGGTGGAGTGCAATGGCGCCATCTCGGCTCACTGCAACCTCTGCCTCCCGAGTTCAAGCGATTCTCCTGCCTCAGCCTCTTAAGTAGCTGAGATTACAGGCACCCACCACCACACCTGGCTAATTTCTTTTGTATTTTTAGTAGAGACGGGGTTTCACTATGTTGTGCAGGCTGGTCTTGAACTCCTGATCTCGTGATCTGCCCACCTTGGCCTCCCAAAGTGCTGGGATTACAGGTGTGAGTCACCACGCCCAGCCTTATTGTTTTAATTTTTGAGATGGAGGCTTGTTCTGTTGCCCAGGTTGGAGTGCAGTGGCACGATCTCGGCTCAACTATAACCTCTGCCTCCTGAGTTCCAGCAATTTTCCTGCCTCAGCCTCTCTAGTAGCTGGGATTACAAGCGTGTGCCACCATGCACAGCTGATTTTTGTATTTTTAGTAGAGACGGAGCTTCACCATGTTGATCAGGCTGGTCTCCAACACCTGACCTCAGGTGATCTGCCTGCCTCGGTCTCTCAAAATGCTGGAATTACGGGTGTGAGCCTCTCAAAGTGCTGGGATTACAGGCGTGAGCCACCACGCCCGACCTATTTAACCTCTTTGATTCCATTTTCTCAGCTGTGAAACAGGAACAATAATACCCACCTGACAGAGTTGTGACAATAAATGAGATAATGTAATGCCAAAGCATTTGGCATATAGTAGGATTCAGTAGCTGTTGGTTCTCTTCTCTTTGTCTTTAAACAACACTAACTGCATTTGGTTTCATGACACCCTGAGCGCCAGATTCATTTTGTTCAGGCTTTCTGTATTTTTTTTTTTTTTTGAGATAGAGTTTCGCTCTTGTTGCCCAAGCTGCAGTGCAGTGCCCAAGCTTGAGTGCCTCCCGGGTTCAAGTGATTCTCCCGCCTCAGCCTCCCAAGTAGCTGGGATTACAGGCACCCACCACCATGGTCGGCTAATTTTTTGTATTTTTAGTAGAGATGGGGTTTCACCATGTTGGCCAGGCTGGTTTTGAACTCTTGGCCTCAAGCAATCCACCTGGCTCGGCCTCCCAAAGTGCTAGGATTACAGGCGTGAGCCACCATGCCCGGCCATTGTTCAGGCTGCTTTTTATTTTTTGAGACGATCTTTCTCACTGTTGCCTAGGCTGGAGTGCAATGGCATGATCTCAGCTCACTGCAGCCCCTGCCTCCCAGGTTCAAGCAGTTCTCCTGCCCCAGCCTCCCAAGTAGCTGGGATTACAGGCACCCACCACTATGGCCGGCTAATTTTTTGTATTTTTATTAGAGGCGGGGTTTCATTATGTTGGCCAGGCTAGTCTCGAACTCCTGACCTTGTGATCCACCTGCCTCGGCCTTCCAAAGTGCTGAGATTACAGATGTGAGCCACCGCACCCGGCCTGTTTAGGCTTCTTGAATGCATGTGTGGAAGCTAAGATGTGGACCAAAGTATTACTGAGAGCCTATAAAATGGTAGAAAGATCATATTTCAAATAAGAAATTCTTAACTTTTTTAGGGGGAAGGGGCTCTTAAAACTGACCAAAGTTAAGGATCCAGAAAACTGTACACATGAGTACACAGAATGTTGCATAAAATGAGCCTGGTTCCCACTGAAACTCAGTCCAGTCATCTCCTTGCCATCCCCAGTGTAAGAACTCTTATTCTAAATCAGTGGTTCTCAGACGTTACTTCAAATTTAGAATAACCTGAGAAACATTTAAAACATCTGAAGGCCAGGTGCAGTGGCTCACGCCTGTAATCCCAAAATTTTGGGAGGCCAAGGCAGGCGGATCACGAGGTCAGGAGTTCGAGACCAGCCTAACCAACATGGTGAAACCTTGTCTCTACTAAAAATACAAAAATCAGCCAGGCATGGTGGCGTGTACCTGTAATCCCAGCTACTCAGGAGGCTGAGGCGGGAGAATCACTTGAACCCAGGAGGCGGAGGTTGCAGTGAGCCAAGAAGGCACCACTGCACTCCAGCTTGGGAGTGGAGATTGAGACTCCATCTTAATCAATCAATCAATTAAATAAAATCACCAGAAGTGATACTGATGATTCAGGGTAAATCCACTGATTTGAAGGAACTCCAAATGGTATCTTTTGGCAGTGAGGTGCACCTGAGGCTATTGTTTCTCTAAGCCATACATAAAAGAAATTGTAAGGCGGGGCCTGGTGTCTCATGCCTATAATCCGAGCACTGGGAGGTCGAGGCGGGTGGATCACTTGAGGCCAGGAGTTTGAGACCAGCGGGACTAATATGGTGAAATCCTGTCTCCACTAAAAATATAAAAATTAGCCAGGTGTCATGGCAGGCACCTGTAATCTCAGCTACTGGGGAGGCTGAGGCAGGAGAATTGCTCGAACCCAGGAGGTGGAGGTTGTAGTGAGCCGATATTGTACCCCTGCACTCCAGCCTGGGCTACAGAGCGAGACTGCATCTAAAAAAAAAAAAAAAAGGAATTGTATTTATTCAAATTTGAAAATTATGTCCAAATGAGAAATGTTATAGTTTTGATTTGAAAAGACTAACAAGTTGGCTAAATGATCAGGTAAAAACATGCTAAAATCCAACACGAAAAAGTACAAATTTGGAAGGAAAAAAAAGATGATCAAAATATAGTATAAT
This sequence comes from Papio anubis, assembly GCF_008728515.1. Taxonomy (NCBI): domain Eukaryota; kingdom Metazoa; phylum Chordata; class Mammalia; order Primates; family Cercopithecidae; genus Papio; species Papio anubis. The sequence continues at coordinate 56,831,334 of NC_044982.1, read as the reverse complement.
TGGCAAGGCAAAATTTGGCAGAATAGTAATTTATTAGTGCTGAATGATTTCGCATTATAGCATTTATATTGCTTTTTAAATCTTACCCCTATTAATATAGCTTTCTTGTAAGACGACCAAACCTTTGCTGAAGTATAATTTTGCATGTTTTAAGCTCCCTTGTTTTAAAAAGTATATAGATTTAAAGCTGTGACACCAATACCTATTATCTAGCTGTTGATAAATGGCTCTAACTACTGGTTACAAGCATACAGTTATGATCTATTAGGAAAATATGTGGGAATTTAAGTTATGCCAGATAGAAAATACAGTTTTTAACTATTATCTGTTTCCTCAGACTAGAACCATCTATCCTGAAAGAGATTAACGTAAACATGTGAGAGACATTCCCTGGCAGAGTTTTTTTTAAAAATGGTTACTTACACAAGCAACAGATTAATACAGTTTTTTATGAAAAATTTAAAAATTGCAAATAGGGCCATCCTAGATCCCCTACCAAAGGTAATCGCTGTTTTTATTTGAAATGTGTATCTTTTCAGACTTTTCTGATAGGGTTTTAAACTCTCATTTTAAGTTATAAGGCTAGGCTTGCTTGTTTGTTGAAAAATATCTGAGCACCTATTATGTGCCAGCCTAAGCTAGATACTAGAGAAACAACAAAGAGCAAGACACTGTGTGGGAGGCAAAGTGGCTGGGGCATGGTTGTGTGTAGCGGGGACATTTGGGCAGTGAGCAGGCAATCTCAAGACTGTCTTTTAGTGTCTTGTGGGTGATTTAAAAACTTCGCGGCCCAGCGCAGTGGCTCTTACCTGTAATCTCAGCACTTTGGGAGGCCGAGGTGGGCGAATCACTTGAGGTCAGGAGTTCAAGACCAGCCTGGCCAACATGGTTAACCCCCGTCTCTACTAAAAATGCAAAAATTAGCCGGGAATGATGGTGTGTGCCTGTAATCCCAGCTACTTGGGAGGCTGAGGCAGGAGAATCACTTGAACCCTGGAGGTGGAGGTTGCAGTGAGCTGGGATTGCACCACTGCACTCCAGTCTGGGCAACAAAACGAGACTCCGTGTCAAAAAAAAAAGGTTTAGGCCAGGCGCGGTGGCTCACACCTGTAATCCTAGCACTTTTGGAGGCTGAGGCTGGCGGATCACTTGAGGTCGGGAATTTGAGACCAGCCTGGCTATCATGGTGAAACCTTGTCTCTACTAAAAATACAATACAAAAAAAGATTAGCTGGGCGTGATGGTAGGTGCCTGTAATCCTAGCTACTTGGGAGGCTGAGGCAAAAGAATTGCTTGAACCCAGGAGGCAGAGGTTGTAGTGAGATGGCACGCCACTGTACTCTAGCCTGGGTGTCAAAGCGAGACTATGTCTCAAAAAATAAAAATAGAAAGTTCGACTTGGGCACCATTGAAGGGTTTTAAGTGTGAGAGTGAAATGCCTTAAGCAAGGTAAGGTTAGCCTTACTTGCCCAGCCACTAAAGTAAAACTCATGTCCCAAGTAACATGTATTTTAAATTTGTCTTACAGAGTTTAAATTTCCCTTTTGAACAGTTGATCCCTGAAAGAGCCTATATAAAGGACAGGTGACTTTTTCATTCTGTTTAGGAAGTTATGCTATTAAGTGGTTGTGCTGGAAGATATTTTATGGTGTCATATCTGAAGTTTACAATACATCATATGCTGTATTTTAGTATATTTTAAATATACTAATCACTTAATAAAGTAATTTTATTTTTCATTGTTACAATTCCATGTCCTAATAATTCATGTCCTGAATCTAGTAACATGTTATAAAATATTTTTATCATTCTTTCCAATAGGATTCCATATGGCTCTCATATAATTCCATTCCATCTCTGCCAAGATTTGGATACCGCAAAAACCTGTGTTTGTGGAAGATTCTGTCTGAACTCTTTCATTCAGGGAACTACTACCATGAATCTGCATTCTGTTGCCCACACTGTGGTCTTAGTAGATAATATGGGTGGTACTGAAGCACCTATTGTCTCTTATTTCTGTTCTCTAGGCTGTTATGTAAATTCCTCTGATATGTTAAAGTAATGGGTGAGACCAGAAAAAGAAATTTCAATAACAGATCAGTTTGGGATGCAAGTATGATTTTGCGACGTCAAATTGGAGTAAGGGAAGATTTCTGTATAGTTGCTGGAGAGGAGGAATGTGTATAGTTACTCATTTGACTCCAAAACTTTTATTAAAACCAATTTTAATTTCACTGTGGGGTTAACTTTTTTTTAGTTTATTGTACTTGTGTTTATTTCAGCCTAAAGTTTCCAAGATGGGTTGTGGAGTTTTCTTTTAATGTTAAACAGATATTGATCCCAGTTATTCTGTTGATAAGAATTTTACCAACTTTCTTCTTGCATTTCAGTTAAACACTTCTGAGTTTCTGTGTGCAGAAAATATCTGTTGGAGGGCTAATATGTCCTAAATTATAGTGAAAACTTGTTTATTATGAAATTATATGTAAGTTTTTAAGCATGCCACTTTTTGTGTTTTTCAGATACATTATTCTACATGTGGAATTTACATTTACCAAGCAAAACATAGGAATTGTTTCGGGAAAGACTTCAGCTTTCATAATTTTTAAAAATGTTCCCATAGTAATTGTTGTGATTTCTTTTTTTGTTTTTGTTTTTCTGAGATGGAGTCTCTGTCTCCCAGGATGGAGTGCAGTGGCGCAATCTCGGCTTACTGCAACCTCTGCCTCAGCCTCCTGCATAGCTGGGGTTGCAGGTGCACGCCACCATACCCAGCTAATTTTTTGTATTTTTCAGTAGAGACGGTGTTTCACCATGTTGGCCAGGCTGGTCTCGAACACCTGACCTCAAATGATCCACCCATCTGAGCATCCCAGAGTGCTGGGATTACAGGCTTGAGCCACCGTGCCTTGGGATTGGGTGGGATGGGAACGGGAACAGAAAATTGCTACTTTTTTTTTTTTGAGACAGAGTCTCACTCTGTCACCCAGGCTGGAGTGCAGTGGCATGGTCTCGGCTCATTGCAACTTCCGCCTCCCAGGTTCAAGCGATTCTGCTGCCTCAGCCTCCCGATTAGCTGGGACTACAGGCGTGTGCCACCACACTCAGCTAATTTTTTTGTATTTTTAGTGGAGACAGGGTTTCACTATGATGGCCAGGCTGGTCTCGAACTCCTGACCTCGTGATCCGCCTGCCTCGGCCTCCCAAAGTGCTGGGATTGCGGGCGTGAGCCACCGCGCCCGGCAAAAAATTGCTTCGTTTTGCTGATTACATTTTGTGTTATTAGGGTGGGTTTTTAAATTATTTTTGTCACATAAGATGACAAAAATATATTAATGACAAAATGTTTAATATATTATTTTTGTCATATTAAATGACAAAATGTTTAATGTTTTTAATTTTAAAAGGAGTGGCAATATACCAGCTAAATGGTGATTTGGGCCCGGTGCAGTGCCTCACTCCTGTAATCCCAACACTTCAGGAGGTCGAGGCGGGCAGATTGCTCGAGCCCAGGAATTCGAGACCAGCCTGGGCACCAAGACAAAATCCTATCTCTACAAAAAATACAAAACTTAACTGAGCATTGTGGCGTACGCCTGTAGTCCCAGCTACTCTGGAGGCTGAAGTAGGAGGATCACTTGAGCCTGGGATATTGCAGTAAGCCAAGATCATGCCACTGCACTCCAACCTGGGTGACAGATGGAGACCCTGTCTCAAAAAAAGATGACGTGAACTAGCATGAGGAATGGAAAAATAACCAACTTGAAAGACTCATGGAAAATAAAACCAGTATTAACTTTTTCATTCTGTTCATTCCCACTGACCTATCATGGAAAATAGAACCAGTATTAACTTTTTCATTCTGTTCATTCCCACTGACCTACCTGAAGTCAGCCTCTCCACCAGAACATTGCAATAACCTCAGACTGGTTTTTGTGAACAAAGGAAAGAATAAAAGTTACTGGAGAAAAGCCCTCTCCAGTGTTAACATAATAGAATTGCTGTTTTGGGCTTGTTAGCAGGGTCTCTGTAAGATTATTTCTTACAAAATAATTACTGCCTTTGTCTCCCTAAAATGTTTATTTGAGGCATTTTTTTTTCTTTTTTGAAAGTTCAGATATTTCTGAGTAGATGCAATTTCTTTTTGTTTTTGTTTTTTGAGATGGAGTCTTGCTCTGTCACCCAGACTGGAGTGTGATGGCATGGTCTCGGCTTACTGCAACCTCCGCTCTGCCTCCTGAGTTCAAGTGATTCTCCTGCCTCAGCCTCCCAAGTAGCTGGGATTACAGGCATGTGCCACCACGCCTGGGTAATTTTTGCATTTTTAGTAGAGACAGGGTTTCACTATGTTGACCAGGCCGGTCTCGAACTCCTGACCTCGTGATCCACCCTCGGCCTCCCAAAGTGCTGGGGTTACAGGCATAAGCCACCGCGCCTGGCCATCTAATTTTTGTATGTTTAGTAGAGTTTTCACCATGTTGGTCAGGCTGGTCTCGAACTCCTGACCTCAAGTGATCCGCCCACCTCGGCCTCACAAAGTGCTGGGGTTACAGGCATGACCCACTGCACCCAGCCATTCCAGGTGTTTTATAAGCATTTATTCTTTACAAATCATCCTACGAAGGAAGTACTATGAACCCAGATCAGATTTTAAGCCCAGGCTACTGTCTTCTAGTTAATTCACTTTTGGTCTTTAAAACCAAGAATTCTCTAAGTAAAATATTTTAGGATTTTCTAAACTCGTAGGTTGGTGAGGGATTGTCCATAAATATTACAAAACAGCTGCATTAAAACGTTCTTTAAAAAGTGATGGGAGGCCAGGTGAGGTGGTTCACGCCTGTAATCCCAACACTTTGGGCTGAAATGGGTGGATCCTTTGAGCCCAGGAATTCGAGATCAGCCTGAGCCACATGGCAAAACTCCCTCTCTATAAAAAATACAAAAATTAGCCGAGCATAGTGCTGCGTGCCTGCAGTCCCAGCTACTAGGAAGGCTGAGGTGAGAGGATAGCTTGAGCCTGGGAGGTCAAAGCTACAGTGAGCAGAGTAAGCCACTGCACTCAAGTCTGGGCAACAGAGCAAGACCCTGTCTCCAAAAAAGTAAAAAGTGATGGTGATGTATTTAAAAATAAACTTGTATACATGATTTTTACAATCAACAAATGCAGCTATAATCGTCAGTTATTGGGATTATGTGCAAACCATGTTACTCCTAGACACCCTAGCCCTTTGCATTCTCTTATTCAGTCATTCCCATGTATCTTAGTCAACTTAAATTCATATACAAAAGGCAGAAATTGCCCTCTTATAACCCATACCTTTTCCCAGCTTTTCATTTGATGCTGAACTTTTCTTGCCTTTCATAATTACAAGGCTCAATTTTTTTCATTGTGAATTTCAACCTTTTTGTTTTCAGTTTATAACTCCTAAACCTTCCCAACTGTCAGTAAGTTCTGGCCAAGCACAGTAGCAGACACTGTAATCCCAACACTTTGGGAGGCTGAGATGGGAGAATTGCTTGAGCCCGAGAGTTGAGACCAGCCTAGACCAACATAGTGAGACCCCATCTTAAAAAAAATGCCAGGCAAATTCGCCAGGCATGGTGGTGCCCAACTACTCCAAGGCTAAGGTAGGACCTATAGAGCCTGAAAGGCCACAGTGAGCCACAAATGTGCCACTGCACTCCAGCGTGACAGTGACAGATTGTCTAAAAAAAAAATTTCCATACCTCCTAGAGTGTTCTGAGAGGTTCAAAAAACAAAATTTATGCTATCTTGGACTTTCACTCGATTAACTTTAGTTTGAAGTCAAGTCAATTTTGAACTATTCTTTTATACTCAAGGCCATAGTCTATACTGTCCAAAAGAACTTTCTGCAGTGGTAATGTTTTACATCTTTGTTGTTCAATAAACTAGCCACACGTTGCTGTTGAGTACTAAATGTGACTAGTGTAACAAGAAGCACATTACCTGGCTAGTTACCCCTACTAGACAGAACATTTGCCGTGAGCTCTTACTATCCTCCAACTTCGATCCTCTGCCTAACCCAGCCTGCTATACACAAGCCTAGCATATCTTGTTTCTTATCTTGCAAAATCTTATAGACCCTTCTAAGCTGCTCAATGTTTATGAATTCACTCAACATTTGAAATTGACTAGAAAACAATATAGTATTTTCCCTTCATATATATATGTTTATATAGATAAATATATATATAAACTTGTTAGAAAAGTTTGAGGTGGGACTACACTAAACATGGAATTCTATTTATAAGTAAAAACGACAAAAGGTTTGTGTAAGAATATCACTATTTATTTTCCCTCAGGTAATCTTCCTATGGCTTCAACATTTTCTCTTCAAAATCAGAAGAAAAATATCCCAAAGTTTAGAACTGGATCACTTGGCCCTTTCTCTTCTTATCTCCTCCCAGTTCAAAATGCTTGCATCTCTTAATGGCCAGCATCCTCTTGGATCTGCAGTTAGGCTCAACACATTCCAGCCTTAGCACAATCTTCTTTGTGGTCTTAGCCTTCTTCCGGAAAATTGGCTTTGTCTGCCCACCATAGCCACTCTGCTTCCGATCATAGCGCCTCTTTCCCTGGGCATACAAAGAATCCTTGCCCTTCTTATACTGTGTCACTTTGTGAGGCTGATGCTTGCCACACTTCTTACAGAAGGTTCTTCGGGTTTTAGGCACGTTGACCATCTTTGCAGCAGGGCTGTTGTCTATATGATGAAAACTATAGTAAAATATTTAAGATAGCAGACATTAAACATTCCGAAAAGTGAAAGTGCTATACAAGTAGATATACGAAAACCGTATAAATATATAAACCCACCACATACTCATTTTCCATATGAATAAATGCACATACAAGTGCATACCTTTTTTAAACACTTCGTTTACATTACTGGAGGACTAATTTTTTTGTCAACCTAAAGAACTGAGGCAAGGCCGGGCGCGGTGGCTCATGCCTGTAATCCCAGCACTTTGGGAGGCCGAGGTGAGTGGATCTCCTGAGGTCAGGAGTTCGAGACCAGCCTGACCAACGTGGAGAAACCCCCGTCTCTACTAAAAATACAAAATTAGACGGGCGTGGTGGTACATGCCTGTAATCCCAGCTACTCGGGAGGCTGAGGCAAGAGAATCGCTTGAACGCGGGGCGCGGAGGTTGCGGTGAGCCAAGATCGCACCATTGCACTCCAGGCTGGGCAACAAGAGCGGAATTCCGCCTCAAAAACAAAAACAAAAAAAAACACAACTGGGGCAAAATTCATAAGTAGAGTGTTTATTTGGGCCAAGTTTGAGGACTGCAACCCGGAGCACAGATGCAAATTGCCGTGAATAGCAGCAGTTGCAAGCGGGTTTTTAGAGGAAAAAATGGCAGTTCCTAAGTTGTTTACCAAGAATTTACATTAAAATAACACAAGCGATTGGCTGGCTATACATCGTTCTTTTTATGACAAATTCCAGGAGCACGGACATAATGGGTGAAGCAGCTAGTCAGGAATAAAATGCCAGGCATGAAGTGGGGAGGTGTCCGAAGTCTCATACTCCTGTCTCTCTGGGCCCAGCAAATTTTGCACACCTCAAAGAACTCACAATGCTACGAGCCATTTTTCTATTCTCATATAGAACAAGATTCACGAAAATCAAGAGCAGCAGCTTTAGGAGGCCCAATACAGTCAGTTTTCTGTACGAAATGGGTTTAATTTATTGTGGCTGCCCCAAAAGAAATGTGCGGTTCATCTAATTTTCTTCCGCAGAAAAAGAAGAGTTTCTTTGACTCTCTTTCCCCCACCCACCTCCTCCATTTTCCAACTCTAGAGAATGGCTGGGGCAGTGCGCGACGTCGTAGCTACGGTTACGACCCGCCCCGTTCCTTCTCCGAGAACCACATCAGCGTGGTATCACTTTTCCCCTCCGAAGCACGGTCACCCGTCAGCAGCCTAGAGGGCTGACGTGTCTTTATCAAGCCGGCGCGCCTCGCGATCCTATAGCCGCCATGCCTGAAGGGAGAAGCCTGCTCTCGAACTAAGGCCGACGAGGGCCGTGGGTCTCGCCTTCCCTTTCCTAAGAAGGCCTAGTCCTACCCCGGATTCTGAGCAACGGAGGCTCCTATTGGAACCGCTACAGTTCCGTTCTTAGCTTACCGAGAAACGGCGTCCGACACCCTCGCGTAGCGCAGCTCTCGCCTAACAGGAAAGGGAAGAGAGAAGCGGAAGTAGGAACTGCCCCTGAGCGACAGTACTGCGAACCAATAGGCAGCCGGTCACGGCAGCCAGGCGCCTTCGGTCGAGTCTGGAAAGCACCAACCAACGGTCTAAGGGGCGGGCCGGAGGGGTGTGGGCCGGAGGGCCGCGGTGTTCCGCGGGCCAGTTGCGGGTTGTCAGAACTGTCGCCACCGGAGTGGGGCGATGCTGCGTCGCTCAGTCCTGGCCGTCTAGGGCCCACGTAAGGATGAGAACGCAGAGGACGCAGGGCCGCTGGAGGCGCAGGTAACGAAGCTAGGGTGCGGTGGGGCAGCTGCTGGGTTTCTTCCGGGACCCGTGGTGCTGAATGGAGAGGACCGAGACGAAGCCGAGCCGCGGCTCCTAGCGGCGGCGCCGATGCCCGAGCTGTAGCTGCCAGGCGAGGATGTGTGGAGCGCAGGCGGCGCGGGGTAGCTGAGAGGTCTCGGGCCTCAGGACCCCCGGGGTCCGGGATGAGTTAGCGAGGGCAGCCGCGGGGGCCAGTTCCGACCGTGACAGGCCAAGGCGACGGCCGCCGCCCGCCCGCCCCATCCGTGCAGAAGCAGCTACTCCTTTCCGCGCCCGCCCGCCCGCGCTCCCGGCCCTGGAGACCATGAGGTTCCGCATCTACAAACGGAAGGTGCTAATCCTGACGCTCGTGGTGGCCGCCTGCGGCTTCGTCCTCTGGAGCAGCAATGGGCGACAAAGGAAGAACGAGGCCCTCGCCCCGCCGTTGGTGGACGCCGAACCCGTGCGGGGTGCCGGCAGCCGTGGCGGGGACCACCCCTCTGTGGCTGTGGGCATCCGCAGGGTCTCCAACGAGTCGGCGGCTCCGCTGGTCCCGGCGGCCCCTCAGCCCGAGGCGGACAACCTGACGCTGCGGTACCGGTCCCTGGTATACCAGCTGAACTTTGATCAGACGCTGAGGAATGTAGATAAGACTGGCAACTGGGCCCCCCGGGAGCTGGTGCTGGTGGTCCAGGTGCATAACCGGCCCGAATACCTCAGACTGCTGCTGGACTCACTTCGAAAAGCCCAGGGAATTGACAACGTCCTCGTCATCTTTAGCCACGACTTCTGGTCGACCGAGATCAATCAGCTGATCGCCGGAGTGGATTTCTGTCCGGTTCTGCAGGTGTTCTTTCCTTTCAGCATTCAGTTGTACCCTAATGAGTTTCCAGGCAGTGACCCTAGAGATTGTCCCAGAGACCTGTCGAAGAATGCCGCTTTGAAATTGGGGTGCATCAATGCTGAGTATCCCGACTCCTTCGGCCATTATAGAGAGGCCAAATTCTCCCAGACCAAACATCACTGGTGGTGGAAGCTGCATTTTGTGTGGGAAAGAGTCAAAATTCTTCGAGATTATGCTGGCCTTATACTTTTCCTAGAAGAAGATCACTACTTAGCCCCAGACTTTTACCATGTCTTCAAAAAGATGTGGAAACTGAAGCAGCAAGAGTGCCCTGAATGTGATGTTGTCTCCCTGGGGACCTATACTGCCAGTCGCAGTTTCTATGGCATGGCTGACAAGGTAGATGTGAAAACTTGGAAATCCACAGAGCACAATATGGGTCTAGCCTTGACCCGGAATGCCTATCAGAAGCTGATCGAGTGCACAGACACTTTCTGTACTTATGATGATTATAACTGGGACTGGACTCTTCAATACTTGACTGTATCTTGTCTTCCAAAATTCTGGAAAGTGCTGGTTCCTCAAGTTCCTAGGATTTTTCATGCTGGAGACTGTGGTATGCATCACAAGAAAACCTGTAGACCATCCACCCAGAGTGCCCAAATTGAGTCACTCTTAAATAATAACAAACAATATATGTTTCCAGAAACTCTAACTATCAGTGAGAAGTTTACTATGGTAGCCATTTCTCCACCTAGAAAAAATGGAGGGTGGGGAGATATTAGGGACCATGAACTCTGTAAAAGTTATAGAAGACTGCAGTGAAAATCACAATTACAGAAGCAAAAGTGACAGTCTTCTATTTTTGATATTTGTCCAAACAGGACATACAATTGAATAAAAGAGTTTAGGAACTGGTTTCTGCTTTAATACAAAAACAAAATCTTGTAAAAGGTGTCCAAATACATAGTAATCTTTTCCAATTATGTCTGATTAAGATTTAAAACTGAAGGTTTCATTTTGGGAGTAGGTTTTTAAAGCTCAATCTGTATCTGCTAAAACTGATTATTGTTGATTGATAGAAGAGGGGAAATTTGATTTAAATTGCATCTATTAATCTTTTTATCTGAAACTTTGTACACTTTTCCACTTTTAAAACCTATTTTAAGTACAGCAAAATTTATTTAAAACTGTCAAAGCAGTAAAAAGTATTACCATGAAATGGTTAGGGTATTAATGGAACAAACCCAGTTTCACTCTATTGACACACTTACTAGGAAGAGATTGCTTCACTGGTTTAATAATTAAAAAGTTATGTTTATTAAAACACCCTGTCAGAACAGTCATTTTCAGTATTAGATTCCTGTACTGTTGTGTTTTGAGTGTGCTTTGGAACCTTCATAGAAGACACTTTCTTTTGGAATGTATTTGATTAAGAAAGTTTAAACATTGTTTTCACCTCAATGTAGAAATACAGTGGTTTTTTTTTTTTTTTTTTTCTTTTAGTGCTGACAAAATAAAATACTCATTTTTGCATAAAAAGGTTCCTAATCCTTTTGCAGAATAAGTTTTGTTTACTCTTTATAGCAAATTTAGTGAAGGCATTCTACAAGTTTTGAGTTAGCATTATATTTTAATATTTATTATTGCCACATTGTATAATTGAGTTTGAAATAAAACCCAGCTCATGACAATGCATTCCCTGTGCAAGAAACTGTTTGGCTTTCAAATTACCCAGGCATAGATAATGAACAATAAAATGTTGCTGTGTAAGGTAAATACAGCCTAAATTGTTTTTGAAAGCCAGAAATGGTACAAAGTTCAGTCATGCCAAAGTGAAATACTTTCTAGTGCCGGCTTTAACTTAAATCATACTTTTTAAAAGGACAGATACAGAAAATTATAGGAAACAGGCTTAAATTTTGCTCCATATTTAATGTAGAAGTTTCCCTTAATTTGTAATTGCATTCAACCAAAAATTTCTCATAAAAGACTAATTTCTGTGTAAAGATATTATTAGGGGCTGGGTGTGGTGGCTCATGTCTGTAATCTCAGCACTCTGGGAGTCTGAGGCAGGCAGATTGCTTGAACTCAGGAGTTTGAGACCAGCCTGGGCAACATGGCAAAAACCCATTGCTACCAAAAATACAAAAAATTAGCCTGGTGTAGTGGTGCATCTGTAGTCCCAGCTACTTGAGAGGCTGAGGTGGGAGGATCCTTTGAGTTTGGGAGGCGGAGGTTGCAGTGAGCCTAGAGCATGCCACTGCACTCCAGTCTGGGCAACAGAGTGAGCCTCCATCTCAAAAAAAAAAAAGTTACTTCAACTTACAACTATTTTGAGACGGAGTCTGGCTCTGTCGCCCGGGCTGGAGTGCAGTGGCCGGATCTCAGCTCACTGCAAGCTCCGCCCCCCGGGTTTACGCCATTCTCCTGCCTCAGCCTCCCGAGTAGCTGGGACTACAGGCGCCCGCCGCCTCGCCCGGCTAGTTTTTTGTATTTTTTAGTAGAGACGGGGTTTCACCGTGTTCGCCAGGATGGTCTCGATCTCCTGAACTCGTGATCCGCCCGTCTCGGCCTCCCAAAGTGCTGGGATTACAGGCTTGAGCCACCGCGCCCGGCGAACTTACAACTAGTAAATGGTAGTCTCAAAATTATTGCATCAATTTAAGATTCATAGTGGTTTAAGAGCACATATGCTCATCCAAGGTGAGGTAAATGGTTCTCTTGCTTTACGAGCTACCTTTAGACTTACCCTCACAGCCCAATCTGGTGCAAGATTTGGGGGGGGTTAAATAAGGGTGAATCAGGAGGCTTTTTACCTATTTCTGGTACTCTGACCTGACATCACTAGTTCAAAGAACTAAAAACTTAGGTTATTTCCAGGACAGAGCTAAGAAGGCCAGAGTCTGAAGTAGCAGCTGTTTTTGAAACAAATAGATCAGTTCCTGGCTTTGGGGGTTAGTGATTAGATCAACAAATATTTTCCTTTCTGCATTTTCTTTTCCTTTCTGCTTTTCCTTCCTTTAATTTTCTTGCCCTAAAATTTTTTGTGAGAAAAAAACCTGTTAGGATCTTCTCTTTGCCTCACATTTTAGGTGTTATAAAAGAAATTGATTATGCAGGAGGCTTAGATGAGAGCATCGCTTGAGCCTAGGAGTTTGAATCCAGCCTGGACAACATAGCAAGACCCTATCTGTTGTTGTTTTTTTTTGAAACGGAGTCTCTCTTTGTCACCCAGGCTGGAGTGCAGTGGTGTGATCTCAGCTCACTGCAAGCTCTGCCTCTCGGGTTCATGCCATTCTCCTGCCTCAGCCTCCCGAATAGCTGGGACTATAGGCGCCTGCCACCATGCCTGGCTAATTTTTTATATTTTTAGTAGAGACAGGGTTTCACCATGTTAGCCAGGATGGTCTCCATCTCCTTACCTCGTGATCCACCCGCCTCGGCCTCCCAAAGTGCTGGGACTACAGGCGTGAGCCACCGCGCCCGGCCGACCCTATCTCTTAAACAAAGAAAGTGATTAGGAAACACTGGCTTTTTTTGTTTTTTTGTGTGTGTAATAATATAATGAAGGCAATTTTCCTATCAGAGCAAATTGCCAGATTTAAAAAATTCCAGTTTTACTCTTAAATTTCTATAAAACCACAAGATGTTTTAGTATTTCAATAACTTGTAAGAAATTCTTCAAAATTGAATTTTCAAAATCATTACTAAATAACTAAATCTATTATATATACTTTATGTGACAAAAATATATATAGTTTGTGTGACAAAGTGAAATATAGAGTTGATGAAAAATACTATATTTTATCTGGTGTATTTGTATCCTAATTATTTAGATTAATATTGGTTAGTAAAGTTCTTTCCCCTCTAAGTTCTATTTCAAGCTTAAAAATGTCCTATTTAGTGAGACTGAGAAACAGTTTTGAAATTCTACCCCCGACACATGTACTCACAATTCCAGTTAATTGCATTCTTGAGAATTACTTTGTGTGACAAACACAACTTAGTGAATATTTATTTTGAAATTTTATTAAAGTAATGACAAAGCAAAATTTAACACAGAAGTATATATACACAGGTTATATTAAACAATGTTTTAACTCTCAAATAGAAAAATATACACATCTATTACAGGAATCACAAAACTTATATCCATAAGGAAACTTTAAACTCCAGAGGTAAAAAAAAAAATAAAAATCTCCAGTTTCCCCCATGAGAATCAAAACTGCAATTAAAAAAAAAAAAATGCAAATTTTAATTTTATACTTTAATGCCTTTAGTTTTAAGACAACAGTTAACAGAATCAATTTTAGATACAGGCATTTTTTAACTTTAATATTTAAAAGTCCAAAATTATATAGAATTAATCCAAATCATATAGCAAAGAATTCTGAAAATTGAATGCACAATTGGTCACATGATCTTTAATGACCTGTACACTACCATCCTGCATATTGGTTTCTTTTATGCTGTCAAATCCAGGTATATTGTGAACTGTAGTTTTGTTCAGTAATGAAGATAGGTGATCTCCATCTGTTTCTTTCTCTTCAGTTATTATTGACTCGTTCAAGTTATCTTTTTCCTCATTTGAGCAAGTAGCACTTTTTTCTTTTATAAATTCAGATTGCATTTTTGACTCAGGTTGCTGAGATTTTCCAAGTATCATTTGAGAAACATCAAGAGACTCTTGTTGAAAGCATGTAACTGAACCAAAGCTATCTATTTGTAGTGCTTTAACTGCTATAGATGAATCAGAATCAGTTGTAGAGGTGTTACAATGTTCTATATATTCCTTTTCAGTTAGACGACTTTCTTCGTTTACTCTTTCTTCCTTTCCTTGTAGCTGATCAGAGTTACCACATTCTTGCAACTGTGTCAAGAGAAACAACCAATTAATAATTATTTGAAATAATATAAAATTAAATTGTACTACCTCCTGGCCTCAAATGATCCACCTCCTTAGCCTCCCAAAGTGCTGGGATTACAGGCATGAACCACCACAACTGGTTTGCTGCCAGTCTTTTTTTTTTTTTGAGATTGAGTCTGGCTCTGTCGCCCAGGCTGGAGTGCAGTGGTACAATCTTGGCTCACTGCAACCTTTGCCTCCCAGATTCAAGCGATTCTCCTGCTTCAGCCTCCAAAGTAGCTGGGATTACAGGCGCCCGCGACCACACCCAGCTAATTTTTATATTTTTAGTACAGACGGGGTTTCACAATGTTGGCCAGGCTGGTCTCAAACTCCTGACCTCAGGTGATCCGCACACCTTGGCCTCCCAAAGTGCTGGGATTACAGTTGTGAACTACTGCACCCAGCCTACTGCCAGTCATTTTTTAACAATGTAAGCCTGGCATTGATATCCTGATTATATCCTTTCACAACAATAATCCATACTTTTCAACATGGTCTACAAAACTATTTAACAGTTATTCTTATAAGCACATTGTTGAATTTCTTGAATTTTCTTGAACTCCTCTAATTTTTCGGAGCTGCCCTTCTAATACATATGTCTGCCGATTGTGGTAGTTACTAAATTATTTGCATCTTCAATACTGAAGACTATAAAAATGACCAAAATTAAGATTGAATTAGAAAGAATGTTACGACATAGTTCCCATGGTTTGAGAGTCAAAAAAGATTGTATGTCCCTGGACTAGTACTCAAACTTCCTAAGTGTTATTCTCTCTTTGTTCCTCATTGTAGGGTTATTTTGGGATTAAATGAGATGACGTGAAAATGAACAGCAAAGTGTGTAGCACATAATAAATACACAGACAAAAGGCTTTCCTTGGCCGGGCGCAGTGGCTCATGCCTGTAATCTCAGCACTTTGGGAGGCCGAGGCGGGTGGATCATGAGGTCAGGAGATCGAGGCCATCCTGGCTAACACGGTGACACCCAATCTCTACTAAAAATACAAAAAATTAGCCGGCCATGGTGGCACGCTCCTGTAGTCCCAGCTACTCAAGAGGCTGAGGCAGGAGAATCTCTTGAACCCAAGAGGCAGAGATTGCAGTGAGCCGAGATCACGCTACTGCACTTCAGCCTGGGTGACAGAGCGAGACTCTATCTCAAAAAAAAAAAAAAGACTTTTCTTCTCTTAACATCACTCTGCTCCACCATTGTGTTCATTTTGTTTAAAGTTATGACATTAGAAATGAATAATTTGTTAGGTTTTAACTCTGTGCTTCATTACTCCTCTATAGAGCCCACCAACTTCCTTACCTTTGCATTAATTTCAATCTTATTATCAGTAACTTGAAGAACTTCAATTAATGGTGGGGTTAAGGACATACACTGTTTGAATGGAGAGCTCAGGACCTCTTCAAGAAACTCATTAACATTTTCTTCATTGACAAATAACCTTTCCTAAAATAAAAAGGGAAAAAATATTCTGCCTTATAAGTCACACTTGACACAGTTGTATCTCAAAGCAGCTCACAAAATTTCTCACATTGTTCAGGGGTATATTTTTTAAAATGTTTATTTTAATGTTATTCCTATGAGCTGCCTTGGAAAAATTTAAGTTTGGTATTATACAGAGCAGTAAGAGTTGTACTGAGGACAAACATAAATGTATAGGAAAAGAACCTAAAAGAAAGAGGTCTTGGTACTTTGTCTATTAAATCTGACCTTTTAGTATTTCTTTTCTTTCTTTTTTTGTTTGTTTTGTTTTGTTAAGACATAGTCTCACTCTGTTGCCTATGCTGGAGTGCAGTGGTGCAATCTCGGCTCACCGCAACCTCCGCCTCCCAAGTTCAAGCAATTCTCCTGCCCCAGACTACCAAGTAGCTAGGATTACAGGCAACCGCCACCACGCCGGGATAATTTTTGTGTTTTTGGTAGAGACGGGGTTTTACCATGTTGGCCAGGCTGGTCTTGAACTCCTGACCTCAAGCTATCCACCTGCCCTGGCCTCCCAAAGGGCTGGGATTACAGGTGTGAGCCACTGCACCTGGCCTCTTTTAGTATTTCATAAGAATAACATCATCTCTAGGGCTATAAATGGGATCCCAGATACAAAATATAATTCAGCTTTAAAACATTTCCTAATGAGGTGGCTAAGAAATATACATGAAAGGATCTATTCCAATTCTGTGTGACCAGTTTGCCTTATAGTTCTTGGGCAGGTAAGAGCTAATTACAGTATTTTATTTAAAAGAAGTGGTGTGTTTTTTTGTTTATGTTTGTTTTTGAGACAGAGTCTTGCTCTGTCACCCAGGCTGGAGTGCAGTGGCATAATCACGGCTCATTGCAGCAGCCTTGACCTTCTAGGCTCAAGTGATCCTCCCCCACCTCAGCCTCCAGAGTAGCTGGGACCACAGAACATGCCACCATTCTCAGCTAATTTTTGTATTTTTTTGGAGAGACAGGGTTTTGCCATGTTGCCCAGGCTGGCCTCAAACTTCTGGACTCAAGTGATCCACCTGCTTTGGCCTCCCGAAGTGGTGGGATTACAGGCATGAGCCACAACCACATCCAGCCCTTTTTTTTTCCCCCCTTGAGACAGGGTCTCGATTTGTTGCCCAGGCTGGAATGCAGTGGCACTCATAGCTTCCTGCAGCCTTGACCTCCCTGGCTCAAGCAATCCTCCCACCTGTGCCCCCAAGTACCTAGGTACCTGGGACTACAGGTGCATGCCATAATGCCCAACTAATTTTTACATTTTTTGGGTCAGGTGTGGCAGCTCACACCTGTAATTCCAGCACTTTGGGAGGCCAAGGCGGGTGGATCACTTGAGGTCAGGAATTCAAGACCAGCCTGGCCAACATAGTGAAACCCTGTCTCTACTATGACTGTGATCACTTGAACCCGTGAGGCAGAGACTGCAGTGAGTCCAGCCTGGGTGACAGAGTGAGGCTCTGTCTCAAAAGAAAAAAAAATTTTTTTTTAAGTTTTTTGTAGAGACAGGTCTCACTTTGTTGCCCAGGCTGCTCTCCAACTCCTGGATTCAAGCTGTCCTCCCACCTTGGCCTCCCAAAGTGCTAGGATTACGGGTGTGAGCCACTACACCCAGTCAAGAAGTGTATTGTATTTTTAAGCACTGGGATACTCCAGTGTGACATTAGCAAACTGTATAGTTATTAAAAGAATGAAGTAGAGCGCATATATTCAGGGCATTTTGAATCTACGCTCCAGAGAAAAGGTAAATTATGAAAAAAAATAGGTTGGGCACAGTGGCTCATGCCTATAATTCCAGCACTTTAGGAAGCCAAGGCGGGTGGATTGTTTGAGCCAGAAGTTCGAGACCAGCCTGGGCAACATGGCAAAACCCAGCTCTACAAAAAATACAAAAATTAGCCAGGCGTGGTGGCATGCACCTGTGGTCCTAGCCACTCCAGAGGCTAAGCTGGGAGGATGGCTTGAGTCTGGGAGGTTGAGGCTGCAGTGAGCCATGATCGCACCACTGCACTCCAGCCTAGATGAGACAGACTGAGACCCTGTCTCCAAAAATAAATAAATAAAGAATGAGATAGATTTCGAGATGCTGACACGAAAAGATTTCCAAATTATTACTAGGAAATGCAAAAATCACTCTTTTACCTGAATTCCAAACACAAAGCAGTTTGTTCACGTCAAGTGAATACAGGTATATAGTTAGGGTGTGGGAAGAATAACCATATTTTAAATTACTTAATTTATAAAAGCAGTTCATTGTTGCCCCAAATAAAAATGTTTTCCTCTGTACTTTTATATAAGCAAATTTTGTAATTACAAAATAAACACAGCTCATTGTTTGGTCCAAATAGGTAGAAAATATCAGAAAGAAACAAGTTTCAAGTTATCTTCTATTGGGAACATATATTCAGGGCCACTTGAATATGTGTCTCCCGGGTTGCAGTCCTCTATTTTGGCCCAAATAAACTCTCTGTACACACACACACACACACACTCCTTTTTTTCTTTGAGACGGAGTCTTCCTCTGTCACCAGACTGGAGTACTATGGCGCCATCTCGGCTCACTGCAACCTCCACTTCCCGGGTTCAACAAATTCTCCTGCCTCAGCCTCCCAAGTAGCTGGGACTACAGGTGCGCATCACCACACCCGGCTAATTTTTGTATTTTCAGTAGAGACGGGGTTTCACCTTGTTGGCCAGGATGGTCTCAATCTCCTGACCTCGTGATCTGCCTGCCTCAGCCTTCCAAAGTGCCGGGATTACAGGCATAAGCCACCACGCCTGGCTGTATATTTTTCTTCCATTAAACAGTATTTAAAATCGTGAAAACCTACCAAAACAAAAGTGAACCTTGAGAATAGAAAGATTTTACATTTAGAGTAACTGGCCTTGCTGTTATTTGAAGATCCAGAATAACACTGTGTTACAGAAACATCCCCATCAAAAGCATTTCTAAGGTTCATGCCTCTAGAAAAAGACATCATCTTTGACTCATTGCAAATAATACACCAAATATTTTAATTTTTAGTTAACCCAAGGAATATATAACAGAAATGGTTATGAATAAAATACAGAAGATTTGCGGCGGGCGCGGTGGCTCACGCCTGTAATCCCAGCACTTTGGGAGGCTGAGGCGGGTGGATCACGAGATCAGGAGATGAAGACCATCCTGGCTAACACGGTGAAACCCCCTCTCTACTAAAAATACAAAAAATTAGCCGGACGTGGTGGCGAGCACTTCTAATCCTAGCTACTTGGGAGGCTGAGGCAGGAGAATCCTTTGAACCCAGGAGGCGAAGGTTGCAGTGAGCCGAGATCGCGACACTGCACTCCAGCCTGGGCGGCAGAGCGAGACTCCGTCTCAACAACAACAACAAAATAAATAAAATAACCTCTTCCCAGAAGAGGTGCAGTTAACGTATGTACTGTTAGGTTCAACAAATATTTATCACACTTTGTTAAATGCTAGTCATTGTGCTAAATATTAGTAGGGACCTAAGCATGATTACGAGATGCAAAGTGACATAATCTCAATTTAATATAGCGCCAACCCAAGGACAATCCCGCCAAAATCTTAGACTAAAATTAAGCAGCACCATATTGCCCAAAGCGCATTTGAACATAATAACTGTGTGAGTAACTGGATAAGTAACTGGCTGAGTTACTTTTCCTCTCTGGAAGTAAATTATTCTTCTTCTCTACTTTCTAAGCTCGGAAAAAATGATTTACTAACTTCAAATGCCCATTATAGAGTGCTTTTTAAACTTCTTTGTGTTACAAACCCCTTTTAAGAATATAACTAAAATTATAGCCCTTCTCCCCGGAAGAGATCACTCCCTACTTTTTGCATACAATTCCAGAGGTCTACGGCTCCCTGAAAATTCATTTAAGGTCTCCTTCCGAGTCAATGGACCTCAGGAAACAACGCATTCGAAGTAACTTTGAAGATCTGAAACCCATCCACCAGACGCGATGCATGTTGTTTTTTTTTTTTTTTTCAAAATACGCTTAACAAGCACTGACATCTTTCATCATGTGCATCAGTGCAAGTCATTACAAGAAAAGTTATAATGGAAAATGCTTTGTTTAGGATAAACTGAAAAGGTGCCCGTAATGGCAGTTTTTTTGTTGTTGTTGTTTTTTGTTTTTGAGATGGGAGTCTCGCTCTGTCGCCCAGACTGTTCTGCAGTGGCACGATCTCGGCTCACTGCAACCTCCGCTTCCCGGGTTCAAGCGATTCTCCTGCCTCAGCCTCCCAAGTAGCTAGGACTACAGGCGCCCGCTACCATGCCCTGCTAATTTTGTATTTTTAGTAGAGACGGGATTTCATCATATTGGCCAGGCTGGTCCAGAACTCCCGACCTCGTGATCCGCCCGCCTAGGCCTCCCAAAATGCTGGGATTACAGGCGTGAGCCACTGCGCCCGGCCCGTAATAGCAAATTTTTTAAGTGAGATGGGATATTTCAAATATGAGGACTCTGGAAAGAACTGTTACCTCCAAAGAATCGTTGTTTACACCATAATACCACTCTCTCCAATGTCCATGGCTCTCTGGAGATTTTGCCAGTTCTATCACTGCATTGTTTGAAGAAATGCTAATCACAGGTTCTGTGGTACTCAATTTATTCTCTGGAGCAAATTGCAAAAAGAAGGAATAAACTAAGTCTTGTGTGGAGAAGCGTAATTTGTACCAGAGGGGATTCAAGTCTCCTTGAAGACTTTGCGGCTGGATCCGAGGCACCTGAATGAGCAGAGTCAAGGTCTCTTTGTCTTGATTACACAGTAACGGAGGACACAAAGGCTCCCCGCTCTTGGTCCCGGGACCACCCATGGCGCGGGCTGAGGGCTCGCAGCGCTTGCCCTCCGACTCTGCGCGCGTCTCCACACCGGTATCTCCGCGCGCACTCTCTCTTCCCGCATAAGACTCCCAGGCAAGGCCCCGGCAGGACGTACAAAGGGAGCCTCCGCCAGCAGGTGAGTTCTCTCCTCCGGGAGATGGTTCCTCCACGCTGCCCGGCGGCGACCCCGCGTGCGTGCTCAAGTCCTGCTCCCCCGGCTTGGGGACACGCTCCTCTCCAGCGCCGGCCGGCGGGGACGCCACCTTGGGGTCGCCCACGGTGGTGACCCCAGAGCTCGCAGCCCCAGCCACGGAGGTATCGCGGCCTCCGTCCTCGGCGCGACTCCCCGCGGGTCCCGCCTCCCCCTCGTGAACGGAAGCGCAGGCCTGGCCGTCAGTTCCGGACGGGTCCAAGGACTCTTCCGGCGTGGCGGCGGCGACTGCGCCGGCAACGGCGGGATCCCGGCGCGCGGCCGGTAGTACCACTGGCAGCGTAACCACCAGCTGCCGCCGGGCCTTGTTGAATTGTGCCTTGCCGCGGCCGTCGTCCACTGGGTACGGGAGCGATAGCCGCAGCCGGTAGTCGGGTTTCCTTGAGTCGAGGCACAGCAGCTTTCCCGTCACCTCCAGCGCCGCCTGCGCGGCCGAGCGCAACAGCGGCAGTTCGATGGTGACCACCAGCTCATGGGGTACGGGGCTCGGGGCTGAGTCCCGGGAGCAGCGGTAATCCTGGAGGTCCACGTGGTGGCGCTGCACCACGCTGTAGCGGGGCTCTGTGGGGGCGGGCTGCAAGGCCGCTTCCGGAGGGGAGGGCGCCCGGGGCCCGGGGGTTGCAGAGTTCCGGGAGGTTGCCGGGTACTGGTAGGGGTAGGGGAAGTCCGGGAGAGGACCCTGCGGCTCCCCCTCAGGCCTGGCCAGGATGACCCCGGGCAGGGGTGTGCGCAGCACCGCAGCCTCGGGGGTCCCCTTATACTTGGCTTTCAGGGTCTTGGCATTCCTGCGGTCCAGCTTCACGCCGAACTGCTTCTCGACTGCCTCCAGGGCTGTAGCGTCCAGCATCTGGCGGAAGCCCTCGTGCCGCCGGGCCAGCGCTAGCGCGTCTGGATGGAAGACCACGTCGTAGACCATGTATCGGCTGCTGTTGCGCCCCGCGTACTCACGGCCTGGCGCCAAGCTGTAGGGCAGGGACCAGTGACTGCCAGGAGCTGCGCCCCGGTCGTCATCGGAGCCGGGTCGGCTGCTGGGCGCGCCCACCAGCGCATTGCTGCAGACGTTCACGAAGCAGCGCCGTGTCCCGTCCAGGCTGGTGCGCAGCACGTGCCCCGGCTCCGGGTGCACGAACCGCACCTCCACCCCGCGCTCACGCTCTAGCGCGGTGATCTCCGCCTCGTAGCGCCGCCGGTTCTCCGGGTTGGTGAGCTCCTCGGCGTACTGGGAGAACATTCGCCGGAACTTCGGGTCCTGGAAGGCGGAGGTGAGCCGCTGGACCTCCTCTCCACTCAGGTCTAAGTCCTCCAGCGACGAGGAGGCCTCCGCTTTGGCCATACTGCCCTGTGGCTTCTCGCCCTCTGGCCAAGGGGGATCAATCTGAGACTGCTTGGGGGATCCGCCTCAGAGTCTCTGGGCAGCCGAGAGTGACGCGGTGGAGATCGGTAACGGCTGGAAAATTGAGCCTTGAGCAGCGCGTGCTTGTTGCCATAGTGACACCACTAACATTCGGGAGGAGGGGTAGAAATCTTGGTGGAATAGGCTGGGCGCGTGGTTCAGGCCTGTAATCCCAGCACTTTGAGAGGCCGAGGTGGGCGGATCACGAAGTCAGGAGATTGAGACCATCCTGGCTAAAACGGTGAAACCCCGTCTCTACTAAAAATACAAAAAAATTAGCCGGGCTAGGGGGCGCCTGTAGTCCCAGCTACGTGGGAGACTGAGGCAGGAGAATAGCGTGAACCCGGGAGGCGGAGCTCTTGCAGTGAGCCGAGATCGCGCCACTGCACTCCAGCCTGGGCGACAGAGCGAGACTCCGTCTCAAAAAAAAAAAAAGAAAGAATGGTGGAATAGTGGAAATGCCAGAAATAGCCCTCTTAGATTCTTCAAACTAACTCACCAATGTACTTTATCTGTTTTATAGATTCCTGTGCCATAGTGCAGTTACTTACTTCTGCAGAATAACTATTGTAGTAACTGTCATAATTTCCAGCATTACGTGCATTATCCCATTCATTGCTCACACCACTAAAAGATAAAAACCTCATCCCCCTTTCACAAACAAGAAGATGGGACCTGAGAAGTTGAACCAAGGTCACATAGCCAGTGTATTCAACAGGCGAATCCAAACCTAAGTTTATCTGCGTTTTTCACTTTGCTAAACCAACATTTCAATCTTTTTTGTTGTTGTTGAGATAGAGTCTCACTCTGTCTCCCAGGCTGGCATGCAGTGGCGAGATCTTGGCTCACTGCAGCTTTAGCCTCCCGGGTTCAAGCAATTCTGCCTCAGCCTCCCAAGTAGCTGGGATTACAGGTGCCTGCAACCACGCCGGGCTAATTTTTGTATTTTTAGTAGAGATGGGGTTTTACCATGTTGGCCAGGCTGGTCTTGAACTCCTGACCTCAGGTGATCCACCCTCTTCGGCCTCCCAAAATGCTGGGATTTCAGACGTGAGCGATGGCGCCCGGCCAACCTTTCAATCTCAGTGTTCCTCCTTTGCATTTTCTGGCGATTCCACTATAATATTTACCCAGTAAAAACTCATTTAGGGCAAGACATATGGGCAGGGTGTTCATAAACAATTGCCAGTGGCCCGTGAACATATAAGACTACATTAATAATAAAAATGCAAATATACCACATTTAAACTACCAAAATAGCAAAGATCCTTATAGTTACTGTGTTTCCTTTGGGTGGGAGTAGACTTTAGTAAAATCTTTTTAGAAAGCAGTTGTGCAATTGTATCAACACCATTTATTCATTTGTGTATGTATGTATATATTTTTGAGACAGGGTCTCACTCTGTTGCCCAGGCTGGAGTGCAGCTTCAACCTCTCCGGGGCTCAAGCAGTACTCCTGCCTCAGCCTCCCAAGTAACTGGGACTACAGGCATGCGCCACCATGCCTGGCTAATTTTTTAAGTTTTTGTAGAGATAGGGTTCTCACTGTGTTGCCCAGGCTGGTCTCCAACTCCTGGATTCAGATGATCCTCACACCTTGGCCTCCCAGAGTGCTGGGATTATAGGATTATAGGCGTGAGCCACCACACCAGGTCCAAAACCCTTTTTTTTTTTTTTGAGGCTATCTCACTCTTTTGCCCAGGCTGGAGTGCAGTGGTGCAATCATGGCTCACTGCAACCTCCGCCTCCCAGGTTCAAGCAATTCTCACTGCCTCAGCCTCCCAAGTAGCTGGGATTACAGTCACTCACCACCACATCCGGCTAAGTTTTGTATTTTTAGTAGAGATGGGGTTTCACCATGTTGGCCAGGCTGGTCTCCCACCCTTGACCTCAAGTGATCTGCCCACGTCAGCCTCCCAAAGTGCTGGGATTACAGGCATGAGCCACCGCGCCTGGCCTAAAACCTTTCTAATGTGCTTTTTTTTTTTTTTTACCCAAATGCCCTTAGAGTATTTGACACAATACTCTTAGAACATTCTCAAGGTGACATCATTTATGATTCTAAAGGTTTGAGAAGAATCTACAAATTCAACAATGGAACTGATTGAGCAGGTTTTGGTAGAGCCACACAACAGAATTTTGTACAACCATTGAAAATGATCGTATGGAAGTATGTTTATTTACTGGAGTAGTTATTTATTCATTGGTAATTGGTCAATTCAGTGATCATTTTTCTATTCTCAGCAACATTTAACACAGTTGATGTTGGCATTACCTCAGTGACAAGACACTTTCCAGATTTCTCTTCTATCTCATCAGTCACTCTCATAGTTTTGCTCTGTAGGTATCTACTTCTTTTCAACTTCTACATGGAAATGCCCCAAAACTAGGACCCAGTCTGTTACCCATCTATATTCTCCTTCAGAAATATATTTACACTCACACATACTTGTCTTACACTCAGGTTTTACACTCCTATATCCAGCTGCACATTCGAGGTGTCCATTTGAGTGATTAATACGTAAGCTACTCAGGCTTGAAATGATCAAGATCAGCAGAACTCCTGTCTTCCCAAACCACTGCCTCATCTTATGGTCTCTTGGAAGCATTCAAAGCAGTTGACTGCCCCCTTGAAACACATCTTTCTCATGTTTTGCAGAACTCCAAACTGTCCCATTTTCCTCCTCCTCTATGCTCCTGCCAGTTTTCCAAATGTGGGAGTCACCCAAGGCTTTGTTCATCAGCCCTCTTACCTAATCATATTTCTTCCAAGATGTCTTATGCAGGCCCATAGTTTTAAATGCCATCTGTGTTCAAATTAGTCCTTTCAAGAAATATTTATTGTGTGCTCATTGCACTTATTATATAGGTAATTAACAAGGATGTAAAGCAGTTGCATTTCCTTTTTTTTTTTTTCTTTGAGACAGAGTCTTGCTCTATCGCCTAGGCTGGAGTGCAATGGCGCGATCTTGGCTCACTGCAACCTCCACCTCCTGGGTTCAAACGATTCTCCTGCATCAGCCTCCCAAGTAGCTGGGATTGCAGGGGCCCACCACCATGCCCGGCTAATATTTGTATTATTTAGTAGAGATGGGGTTTCACTGTATTGGTCAGGCTGGTCTCGAATTCCTGACCTCAGGTGATCCGCCCACATCAGCCTCCCAAAGTGCTGAGATTACAGGTGCAAGCCACCATGCCCAGCCAGCAATTACACTTTCATATCCTGGGAGTCTGTATTGGAACACTGTTAACATAATGCTTATGACAATGAAATTCTACTCCCAGATACACATTCAATAGAAACACGTATCCCCACCAAAAGACATGTACTACAATGTGTGTATTCATAGCGGCACTATTCATAACTGACAAATTCTGGAAACAACCCAAATTCTCATTCATAGTAGAATGGATAAATAAATGGTAAATACCCACCCATACAATGCACTACTCAACAGTATAGATGAATATCATTAACATCATGGTGCTTGAAAGAAACCAGATGTAAAATAATACATATGACTCTGTCATATAATAGACAAAACTTGGCAAAATAAATCTGTTAAGCCAAGCTAGTGATGGCCATTTTGGGAGAGCTTCTGGGGTGAGAGTCTGTTAATCTTGGTTACATTGGGTATGCAATTTGTGAAATTCATTGTGCTGTACACTGACAATAGATTTTGTATATCTTTTAAAGTCAAAAAATGTACTTTTTTTTGTTTTTTTGGAGACAGAGTCTCCCTCTGTGATCTAGGCTGGAGTGCAGTGGCACAATCTCAGCTCACTGCAACCTCCGCCTCCCAGGTTCAAGCAGTACTCCTGCCTCAGCCTCCCGGGTAGCTGGTATTACAGATGCCCACCACCCACGCCTGGCTAATTTTTGTATTTTTAGTAGAGATGGGGTTTTGCCATATTAGCCAGGCTGGTCTCAAACTCCTGACCTCAGGTGATCCACCCTCCTCAGCCTCCCAAAGTGCTGGGATTACAGG